>NW_011362915.1:497729-500126 GCF_000735185.1 Notothenia coriiceps | reverse complement strand
GTAAACAGGTATAAAATGCTATATGACAGTAAAACAAAGTTGTTATTAATAAAGAAGAATACAGTTTGAAACGGGAGTGATTTGTAAAATATCCACAAAGAAAAAGAAAATCTGTTTACAGTTCTGTTTCATATGGGTGCTGGGAGAGGTATCCATAGATCTCTTCATGTTGCTCTCAAAGTGCACCAGGTTGATGCTTTTAACTTCAATATTTTTTTAAAAATCTTCCCGGGGGAGCATNAAATACTGCACCTCTTGAGATACAAATATTGTGATTTTGATTAAATTATATACTGTTTGGGTTATTATACACACACACACACACACACACACACACACACACACACACAGTATGAGCGCACTAGTGAAGGGACTCAAAACAGGTCACTTTGAAATGAATATTCATTAAAGCAGACTTAAATAGCTTCACAGTGGTGGATACATATTTAGCATCTTAAACGGGAACTCCCTTGATTAAACAAATAATGACACAAAAACTGTAACTGGGTCCAAATTAATTTGCACTAATTGCATTTAAACAATGCTCCTCCCTGACCTCAGATCAGGCATGTTTTAATTACTGGCTTCTGAAGGCTGGATCCTAACAGGGTTGATGGGAAAATAAAAACAGCACACTGGTTGTATCCAATATAAATGAAGCTCCATGCTTAAAGGGCCTATTGGTTTTGAAATCAGCCTCTCACAGCCCTACGCCCCTTCACCTTAACGCCATGGTTTGCAAACTCAGAGGGAAGAAACAGCAAAATGTGTTTCCTGAAAGGGAGGAGAGGTGGAAAAAGCCCATCCTGCCCCCAGAATCACCGCCGCCACGCCAGAGCCGCCGCTACCGGCCTTTCTGCAGAGGCAGCAAAAGTTCCCCGAGAGGGGAGTGTCTGCCAACTCAAACAGGGCCTCGCTCTCCTCCCTGCGGGCCGCCGGCCGCCCATGTGGGCCCGCGCTGCTTCCTGAGGGCTCGCTGCAGCTGGAGCACTTTGAATAAAGGTAACAGCAATGTCACAGCTACTGTAAACTTGCTCGGCTGCTCCTGTCAGCAGGACGTTCCCAATCAAAGCAGAAACAACCCCACCTAAAACACATAACGCTGTTCTTTTTTTTGTTCTTTTTTTTCCACCGGCCCTAAGTCCAAACTTCCCACGAATTACAAAGAGAATACACAGGCGAGAGGGCAACCGCCGCTCCCTGACCCTGCCAAACAAAATGCCAAGAGACCGGGAGTGACATTCAGCTCTGGGCTTCAAAAATACGAGCACTTTGAAAATGATTAGAGTCTTATTTTATTGTCGAGCGCCTGACACAGGAGAGGAAACCAGCACAATCAAGCCGGCTGACTTTCTTTTTTTTTCTGCTGAATTTAGAAACGCTAATTAGTTTTGCTCTCGTAAAGCCAACCTGAAAACGACCAATTAGAAAGTGAAAATGAGACGCGCGGAGGAAACAAGAGCTTGTCATTTCCACTGTGTGAGTCCCATATGCACAACTTTACTGTGAGGACTTTCACACACACACGTAGGAGATGATTGACATGCCGCCTACTAAACTTGATGTCACGTACACACTCTGACCAGTTAATGGCACTTTAAATCAAAAAGCGTTTTGCTTAGTTAGAAGGGAGCCATTACAGATCTGTATGGCCACATCAAACCCAGGCTGAGCAGCTTGGGCATGCAGATGTCTGAAGTGCCAGGCTGTGGAGAGGATACAACCCCCTCCTCCTCAATCACACACACACACACACACACACACACTGACCACAGCACCAGCTGCTTTCAGCTATAGACCTACCAGGGCCAAACTGTTACCCCCGCACAGGTGCCTTCTTTCTACGAATTTCCTCTTTCAAGGGTACTGGAGTTGATCCTCTGCATGTAAAACTAGTTTATACCTAACGGGGGATGGTACTTTCATGTACTTATATGTAATGCTCATACAGGCACCTGCTGAGCAAGGCATTAGAAATTAACTTTTGGACATTATCTTCAGGAATTTCCTCACTATTCCCCGAGCAAACGGTGTTAAGCGCTCCATCACTGTCCGATCCAAGACGGATGGGCTGTCAGAGCCTTCCCCTGTCCGGGATCCAGCTCCCGGGGCCGGGAAGTGGCTAAAAAAGGCCGGCGCTTTCCAGGCCCCGCGTCTTTTACTGGGAGTAATTCTCAGATGCCAGGTCGCTGCCAACGTCCTTGCAGCCAATGGCGGAGAGGCCAGTAAGTTCACATTAACTGCAGAGTGTAACCGCGCTGAACATCTGCTCATGAATGAGAGCGCTGCCCAATAACTCAGCGAGTTGAGGCCGCTGATGAAAAATGCAACGTTCTCCAGGCTGGCACGCTTGTTTTGCACAATTCTCCTGAGCCTCCCCCCCCCCCAGAATTATAT
>NW_011362915.1:481617-497699 GCF_000735185.1 Notothenia coriiceps | reverse complement strand
GCCCCGACTACACACAAACTAAACGGTCTTCCTTTTATCGTCCCTCCACGTGTAACGAAAAAGAAGGGCTGACGTTGCGACCAGGNTTGAGGCCGCTGATGAAAAATGCAACGTTCTCCAGGCTGGCACGCTTGTTTTGCACAATTCTCCTGAGCCTCCCCCCCCCCCAGAATTATATTAAGAGAATTTCAGAACGGCCGGGTGTATCTGAGAGAACAGCTGGCACTGAAAAGGGATCTGCTGCTCGGCGAGAGCTCGGGGACTTCACACGGGATCTGCCTTCTACACCGTTTGTCCTTGAAGAGGGGGGAGAAATATCAGTGTTAAGCACCCAGGTAGTAATAAGAAAGCAGAGGCTACATTTAGCTGATTACCCCGCCCTGCGTGTGCTATAGAGGACGCAGCGTGAGGAAGGAAGACATGAATCGATACGGAAGACAAGAGGGGCAATGGGACAACAAGTAGCTCCCTCTGGAGACCCATCCACTCTACCTCTCCTTTGTTTGGCTTGTTTAGCTCATTACATTGTTAACTAGCAGGGATCTGCCCCCCCAACCCCACAATATGGGATCAGACTAATCAGAAACAGAAGCAGTCTGTTCAGGGGGCGAGTACTTCAAAGACTTTGGAAAGTATGAAGGCAGGCCAACAATCCTCTGCTACAATGGCTGCAATTATGTGCCTCATGAGTTTGTCATATTACAAAATGCAGAAGCTATTTCAAATCCTCAGTGTACATAGGGACACAGTCTTCTCTTTGAGAACGGAGGAAGAAGTACATACTTAAAAGTAAATATTACTTACATAAAAGTACACAAGTACTTGCTATCCCTAATGGCTTATTTTGAGAATCACATATTTTACATTTCTAGATTCATTCATTCCTTTACCAATCAGAGCAGACTGGGCTCTGGTTTCAGACAGAGGGTGAAAAGGGGTGCTGCAGCACAGGCAGGATGAGACAAATAAATAAAAAATTAACATTAAAATAAGTAGACATGTCACAGTGTGGCACAACATATAAATATGAACCCGGAAAGGAGCATAATAGGGCAGTTTTAATGGTAGTGAAGTAAAAAGGGAAACATTGATTTCTTAAAAATGTAGTGGAAAATAAGTATAAAGTATCATGAAATCAAAATATTCATGTGAAGTATCTCAAAATTGTACTTTGGTACAGTACTTGAGTTAATATACTTACACTACTACACCACTGCTGTGAAGATGATGAAATGGTTTGAAAATGTTTAAGGAAGTGACGACTCCGAGCAAACACTAAGAATAAAAGATTACCACACTCTGTATTTTCACTTCTGTGTTTCGGTGAAATACAGTTAACAGATTTCTAAACGTCAGCACAGAACCCAACCTCTATCTCATTGATGCTCTGAAGGATGTGGACATCATGGCAACAGCCCAGAAACGAAGGAAAGGAGATGTGTGAATATTACATTGCTATTGAAAGCCAAGAGGAGCTCATTTAGCCGGTGACAAATGACAGCACTTTGTCTTCCTGACAACATCCCTCCTTCATCAAATGTCCAACTTCACGTGGAAATAGGAAATCACACATTATCACACTGACAAACAATTACAACCATGTCATTAGCAGCAACCCCGGGCCTGAAACCATTAGCATAACACAACGTAGCGCACCACGCTAACCATCAGAAGAAACACAGGATGTAGATGAAAAGACACGGATAAATCAATCTTGACACAAACAACCTGATGCTTGCAGTTCGGGAAGGATCTGAATGTTTAGTAGGAGAAGAGGAAGGGATAACAGTGCTTTGTGTCAACTAAATAAATCACAAAATAATCTCGGGCAATCAAAAGTTCATCGAACAAAGATTTATGCTTTTGCCTTTATATTAAAAGTCAACACTTTAGGAGTTTCTCTCTAAGTGACTTAATCAGATACAGAGCATTAGAATCTTTTTTAATACATCTCCCGGTGTCAGGCGGCAAATGAAAACGCTAGCCTCTGTAAATATGACTGCTTACTTCTAACACAAACATTGTTGACACCTAATGTAATTTCAGCGGGACATCCAGCTGAAAGCACACCGGGGGTAATATAATGCTCTTAATGAGAATTCCCTTCCAGCTTGAGACCTTGGCGAGATAGCCATAATGCATGGCTTCTCTTTTTAATAAAATAATTGTTACAGTTATTAAAGATGAATCTCATCACAGTCGAGATGACAAAATAATTCATTACCAAAACCGAGGCTTTAAATAGCTGCAAATTATGAAGCCCTTCCCCCCCATGCCCACCCCTTGAAAATACACTTCCAGATAAATGGGTTCGTTATTTCGTATAAATATTAGATATATGCTGCCCTTGGAAGGCAAGAAATATTGCAACTGTCCGTTAAGAAGTTAGCAGACACACAATGCACCATGAATTCATTCAAGAACATCTAACAATAAATAAAACACTGTAATGAAATAAATGCCTTTATTTCAGTTACATTTTAACTCTTAGAGTTGTGGCTAAATCATCATTCATAATATTTGCATTTTGTTATGTTCAAACAAACCTTGAGTAAAAAGCTGGATTTTTGTATCTATGCTGTCATCGTTATGTATTATTATTTACATGTTTCTGTATTAAAAGGGACAATTCATATTGTTCGTAGTGGGGCTGTATGAGGCGCTAAATATTTCCCTTTAAAGAGGCCCTCTGCTTTTTGGGGTTTTCCCTTTCCTGTAGTGTGCTATCGAGATTTTAGTGCATGTAAATGTACAAAAGCAAAAATCCCAAAACCCCCCCACCCCCCCACCAATCTGGATAGGGCGTGTCGACGCTCATCGTCGGCATGACGCCCACCGACGCCGATAATCGACCTGGTGTGTCCGTGCATTAAGGGTCGGGACAACTCTAAGCGGTTGACCAATCACAACAGAGCTAACCAATCAGAGCAGACTGAGCTCTGGTTTCAGACAGAGGGTGAAAAGACAGACAGTATGAGAAAAATAAAGAGCTTTTTGAAGATGAAAGCATGGAGACAGTCCCAGGAGAGAGGCACAACATACAAATATCAACCTGAAAATGAGCAGAATAGGGCCCCATTCATTGTTAATGTTATAAACTGGCAAACAATTATGTAAAATTGCTCATATATGTTATCAGATCCCAAGCAGTGTCTTCAAAAAAAAATCTAATTATGAATTAATTGCTTTGTTTATCTCAATTAACATGTTTGAAGCCACATGGTTACAACACTGCTCTGCCTCCATGATGCTGAACACATTGCAGATTTATTTTGGAGCCTGCAGCGTTCCTCCTCACCTCCACGTGTGAAACTGAGAAAAAGCTTGCAACACATGTTGGTAACAAACTTCCACCCAATCCCCCCCCCTACCTCATTCTCGTTCACAGCTCTCTTATCGCTTTATTTATGTATTCAAAAGAGATAATTTACAGTGATGGCATGGAAACTTCCCAGCATGCCTTTTAACCTGTCGTTTTTCACTCTCTCCGCAGCAGGATGGCCAGAGGAAATGCTTTATTAAGATCCTGCCGACATGAAGAGCCGCTGTGACTTACTGGTGCATTACTGTCTAAAAGGCAAAGTTATTTAGACCAATAAAAGGCTAATATATTGTTGGAGTGGAATTACACATAAGTTATCTCTGCCTTAATAACATCACCGCAACCCCTGATGTTGTTTAGATCAATAAAGCCCATTAAAGTAGAGACCTCGAGCGCAGATAAGGCTGCAGCGCGGCGGCAAAACACCGCTCGCTGGCATCTGAGAGAGCAGAGGTCTTTCTCCGGCAAACAAGAAGTGGCCAAGATGAGAAAAACACTTCAAACGTAATACCATAAAAAACCTTATTTCATTGTCTGCCTTATGGAGCCTTCTGGTCTGCAGATAAACAAGTGGAAAGATGCTAATGGGTTTTAGATTTTGGTACAGAGCAGAGGGGTAGGGAGAGGGGGGGGGGGGGCTAACTACCGCCTTCAGATTATGAATGTTAGAAATAACTGTGTTACATAATAATTGAAATGTTTATTACTTGGCTAAATAATGAATAAATATACAATTTGGCTAAATATTTGGAGCTAAACAGGATTTTATTTACCTAAATTTGACTGAAAGAAAATACAACTTTTGTTACAACAGCAACGTATAATGACTGCGGCACTGATCCAGGTTATCTGTCCCGTAACTGTCAGAGTCTGTTCTTCTTATTTATTTTCCATTAACCAGTCTTTAAACACGGCCAGAGCCCATACCGTGTTCCCTCTGTTGACTTCCTGTCTGTCTTCTTCTGCAGATTTCTCTGACGTCCAGCTCTCTGTCGTTTAATCTCTTGATCTCTTTTTCTTTTCTATATTCTGGGGACGGTTTAGCCTTTAAGGATCCAAAGAATTGTGCTCTTTATTAATATAAAAATCAACATTCAAAAAGTACTCCATGGTGTTTTCTCATGTCCTAACTTATAAGTGTTCATTTAATTTAAGCTGGCATTAAATTGACCGGACTTCTTTCAGCGCATGGATATGACTGCACTTGGTCCCTTGATCAGAGCAACCTTAGCAACAGTCTGCTATTGAGAAATATTGAGAAATAGCAGACTGCAGACGATCAAAATTGACCAATTAGAATTGTGTATTTATCCAAGCAGTGTAATCATTCTCAATTAGAGACCATCAATCAGTTGTTGTTTAAATGTCTCAAAACCAATGTTGCTTTTAATTCACCCATGCTTATTGTTATTATTTAGATAATAGATTTGTATGAAAAGAACAACTTTTAGATTATGAATGTGCCAATAATTAATCTTATAAAATATGCTAGGAAATCATTTCATCATCATCTCCTTTCTTTCCACTAGCCTCCATGTCATGTGACCACTGACTCCCAATCCAAACCAGATCATATTTCTGAACCTGACAAATAGCATAGATTTAACAACAAGCTTCTTGTATTTATAGAGTATGGATTCATGATGAATCATTGTCATAATCTGCACTGATGTCAAAATAAACTAGGACTTTGACTGGTGTTAAAAGCAGCACAAATCGAAATGAGTGAAAGTAATCTGCAAACCAGAAAGGGAAAACTGTCTCTGTATGAAGCCACGTGCAGCGGTAGGTTCATCTGACTGTATATAGTGTATGCAGGAGGTTGTGGTTTCCCATCATGCTGTGCTCATTCTTATCAGTGTCCACCAGGTGATGCACTAAATCATGTGTGCAGCGACTGTCCATCATCAGAGGTGTGAAGATGACCACAGCCTTAGCAACTCCCTCGAGGCTCCTCCCACAGATAGGACATCAACACAAAAAGGAGAAGAGGACTCAGAAGTGTGTGCGTGTGCGTGTGCGTGTGTGTGTGCGTGTGCGTGTGTGTGTGTGTGTGTTTATCTGTGTATGTGTTTGCTTTTGGGAGTGCAGACGACGTTCACTTGTGAATTGCAGCAACACAGACACAACACAGTTCTCCACAGGAAACCACAGGAAACAGAGTTTTGACGCTATCTCGTATAAACACATGAAATGACAAACAATATGTTTTTTTTTTAAAAGAACGCCGTGTCCCTTATGGCGTACGCACCGTCAATAGGAAGTTTACGGACATGTTTACAGACATGAAGCCGCTCAGGTGGGGGAACTGCTCTCACAACAGAAACCTTTTAAAGGGCTTCTAGTGCTTTTTGCGCCCTCTCACCTCGGTTCGCATTTCAGAGAAGCACTCTGGCAGATACTGCGAGACTGTCCAAAATACATG
The DNA here is from genome assembly GCF_000735185.1 of Notothenia coriiceps. Lineage (NCBI taxonomy): Eukaryota > Metazoa > Chordata > Actinopteri > Perciformes > Nototheniidae > Notothenia > Notothenia coriiceps. Next base: position 491,952 of record NW_011362915.1, on the reverse strand, counting down.
TTTCAATCCTCTCTCTTTTTTATCCGTCTTGCCCATTTTACTGTCTTCATCTAGAAGCTGTAGCCACTGCCAGGCAAGATTGTATCTAACCTTATCGTCATTTGGTTAATGTCAATTTTGTTTATTTGCATAAAATAAATATGAAGGGGGTTACAATGTATGTCCGATTGTGGTATATATGGAGCCTGACTTCACTGCATACGGACTTCAGGATATATGAGGGTCATTTTCAGGGTGAGACGTATTTTGTGCCATTACAGTCACATGTGTTCATACAAATGTAACGAAGGCACTGAAAAAGTATGTTGAATATAAAAGTTTAGGAAAAAAAATTATATTTTGGCAAAACTGCAGACAATTTTAGGGGCACAAATATTCCTAAAGACGCCGTTTTAAAAGTGGAATTTAGTTAAAATACACAACGTAATCAGCTCCTTGTGCCAACTTGAGTTAATAAAAAATGTGTACGTGTATTGAATACAATCTGTGTGTGTGTGAAATAATTTAGATGTATTCCTATATAAGTTTGACTGCAAGCTTACACATCAGATATTTGGGTACCACTTTACAATAAGACTACCCTTATAAAGGATTAATAAAGAGTGTATAATTAATTAGGTTGTAAACACTTTATTCATCATTAAGAACCATTTATAAACAAGTTCTAACAGTTTTCATACATCAACACAGGCTCACTATTTGGCAAGATGACGAAGCCTTATATTGGCTACTTAGCGAGAATCAACTCAATGAAGAGATACCAAGGATGCTGGCTGATGAAGGAGACGAAGTAAGCTAGGTAGCCAAGATAAGGCTTAGCAGTACAGATACATGTGGGCTCACTATTTGGCAAGCAACCGCTCACAGTTGCCCTGTCTTATAAAAGCTTATTAATGATTTATAAAGTGTTCACAACCTAATTAATAAATGAATTTCAAACTTTTCGTAAACCCTTTATAAGGGTAGTCTTATTGTAAAGTGGTACCGATATTTTTAAATATCAAAAGTAAGTAAAAAGTAATAAACAGCAGAGATGAATGTTATCTGCTATTAGGCTATTGGCTTTGCTAATGTATTGCATTCATTCGTAGCTGTGGCAACATCTGCAGTTGAGGATTTTTTCATCACTAAATTTAGACCATGCTTATATTTTGTTAAATGGTTTATATATCCAAGACCTTTAAAAAGGGCAGGGAATACAGGGACAGGGGAGAATATCCGTGTGAGTGTCCATACACACAGGCAATGGTAATGAAGGCGAATAATATCCTTGCAAAATGATCATCTCTGACAATTTAATATTACCCAACAATAAATACATCAGAGCAAAAAAAGAGGTAAGAAAGAAGGGGAATTAAAAGCCCAATGCGAGAGGCGATCTTCCTCCAGCTCCAAGTGACGGCATAAATAAAGTGTGGCACATCTTTTACCTTCTTCAATTATCTGCCGTTTGACATGCGAGCCGAGCACACTGTAATTAACATCTCAGGAGATAATGGGGTCGCTACTCACTGATCAATCTCACACATATATTATTTGCCTTTTACCAGTCCATTCTCCTGTTATGCTGGGAGGGAAATATTCCACAACAGATTCATTTTCTTTGGATTGGGGCATTTAATACAACTCGGCTAATAGGTCTAATTATGACTCATCCAATTGAGCTCATCTTGCAAACATCTATTAGGGCCAACACCCAGTTCAAACAGAGCCCTTGCTATCACAGTAAATAACACATTCATGCTATTTGTGACCGTGTTGTCATTTTCAATTATTAACAATAATAATAAATGATACTTATATAGCGCTTTTCTAGAAACTCAAAGACGCTTACTTTGTTAATCGATTAAATTATCAATTTGGCTGTTTGCTATATCCTGGCTTCGAAATGATGGAACAAGCCCCAAGGAAGTGAGCCAGGCGTTGGAGAAGATAGTGGCCAAACACTTCTGTGTGAGTCTTGGTCGTCAATGGGCACAAATAAAATGTTCCCCATTGATTTGCATCGGGAATGAGACTTCTGAAAATCAGCAGAGGCTTATAATTGACCCAAATCAACTACCCAATACGAACACTTGAATATCCCATACTGAAATCAGTCGGTCCTAAAAGTTGTGAAATGTGTAACGTTGACGTAAAGGATAGGTCCAGGGCTTAAGGAAAGTGTGAGTGTGTTTGCCCTATGGGCCCAGATCCCCAGAACAGCTGGATATTTTGTATGAGACAGGAAGATTTTGGTTTCACACGTCGCAGGAAATAATGGGCCCCTGTCACCAGCATTGTATCAAGTTCTCTTCATGAATGGTATCATGACAGCAGAAAGAACGGCTATGTTTTGATTGGTAAACCGCTTCTTAGCCTATCCTGCATAACAAGGTCTCTTTAACACCCTTAAAACAAAAAGCAACACTGATCAGAGATCAATTTTCACAAGTAATTTGACCGTGCCAAACCAAGCCAAAGTGTCATTTCAGCCAAATAAATCATATCTATATACAACATTTATCAAATATACTTAAACAGGTTTGTCTTGTGCTACAACCCACCAACAATGTGTGCATGCCGTGGCTCTTCCCAACAGGAATGGTGGTTGCCTGGCCCCCTTCACGCTCATAACTGCAGAGCTCTCCTCACTCAGGTTATTTGCCAGATGCCTTTGAACAGACCTCAAATCATCCCTGAGATTTATGTTGTTTGTGATGTGTTGTTTCTTTCAGGACCGAGGCCGACTAAGGAGAGAAACCACACTTCCTCTTTAAGAGGCTGAAGTGAAAAAGGTGTGTAATAACTGTGTCCCTGTAATGACAACTGCTGCTAACGTTGCATCACTCACAGATCTTTTAATAGCATCTGTGCTGTGGTGTTAACGTCAAGACTGAGCATAATACTTGCCATTATTTGGTTCTGCAACTAGCCTGCTACACATGGCTTTTTGAAGCAACAGACATCCTCAATTATTAGCTCAGCCAGAAAAAACAACTGGTCCTGGGCCACCGTATAGCTCATTTGGGGCTGAGTCCCCGCCGCAAAGGACTTGGGTTCAAATTCGACCCAGGGAACATTAATCATCCCCTCTGTCTCCCTTTTGAAATCCGTCTCTCCATTAAATGCCCTGGTTGCCGTAACCCGGAGATATAGGTCCGATTTTCATTAAACTTGGGTTAAGTGTGCAGCATGAGGAAAGGAAAATGTTGGGGCATACACACACGTTATTTTATTTGTTTTTTTAATATTGCGGCACAGCCCTTGACTAATATCATAGGTTTCCAAATTCTCTTAAAGTTGTATTTTTTGTTCTATTTGTGGGTCATTGTGTTACTCAAAGTGAAGCTGTCAAATGTAAAAGCAAGCAAAACCATTGTTAGTGCTGGTGCATGAGTCTAAATGGGATGAACCCTTTTTTTGTTTTTGTGTGTGTTGGCTTTATTGGCCAGGAGTCTACGACGGTATGTGCAACCTTTCTGCTTTACTGGTTTCAATGGGGTGCTCGTTCCACCATTATGGAGCCAGGATGGCAAACGGGACTGTTTTAGTTTAGGTGTATCTGGGTCCAACTCCCAATGAGGGAGGAGCAAGCCGATTGGCCGTTGCACAACAAAGTGCACGGGCTGGTAGGAAGGATCCATTCACAGCAAGGTAGGCAAGTACCAGCGTCTTGAAGAGGGTTCAGGAGCCAGTGAAGGGGAGATGATGTTTGTGCTTTGTTTGCCTGCTTTTCAAAAAGGGATGCCAATGACCGCTTCATCCTAACTGTTGATTATCTTAATTAAAAAGATTAACCCAGTCCTTTTCAACTAACATACTCTTTAAACGGTCAAAAAAAAGAAAATACGTGAACCTGTACTGGGCAAAAAGCTGATCAAAAGAAGTGAATTTGAGACAATGCCTGCTGCCGTTGCTGCGGGGAGCGTTAAAAGCTGCACTTTGAGTGTATGATTAACTCGACGCTGCCTGGACACGCGGGGGCTGTTTTTACAATTTGGGCTTTAACAGATGTGCATTTTATGTGGCAGGTTCTCCAGAGTTTAGATGCCGCTGTCCGCATAGATGAGGCCGTAAGGCAGCTCGTAAAAGCTGCCTTTGAAACTTTGGGGAGGGTTAATGCCGACATAACAGCTAGTGGGCAGAGAGCTGTGTGGCTCACCTCTTCAGCACACTCACATGCAGTCAGTAGATTTACTCAAGTACGATTTTGAGGTACTTTTACTTTACTTGAACATGTTCTTTTAATACTACTTTATACTCCCATTTCACTACAATTCAATGGGGAACATTATCATTTGTCCTTCAATACAAAGACTTTACATTAGGATGTCTGCATAAAATCATGTGGCACTAATCCTCTCCCGTTTAAATGAAACTATAGTTTATACAATAACAGCTTTTTCTTACAATCAACTGAGAAAATGAATAATCATTTATAAACTTTTAGGTTATTTAAACACATTTTGGGGTATTCTTTTTTTTATCAATTTAATGATGTTCTGCATACGAGCATTTGAACATTTATAACTTTCAGTAACTTTTGCTTATTATATTTTTACAAGATTTTTTACATCCAACAGAGAATTTAACAGTGTGGTGTTCATACTTGTTCTAAACCAAATAACCCCAATACTTCTTCCAACACTGCTCACACTACTGCCCAACACCCCGCCAGATGAAAGCCAGTGAAAACCTGCTACATGTTAACTTCTATCCCCCAAATTAAGTCATATTTCCTGCATCTCCACTCCTGTGTGGTATGAAATAATGCAGGACACACTTGCATCTTCAAAACGAGCACTTTACCATAATGTGAAAACTGTATTGTAGGGTGACGAGTGGACAAAGGTAATTGTACTGCAACCACATTGTAATTACTGTGATTTACACACCATCAACCCCCCCTCTCAAACCTAGCTTTACAAGGTGGAATTCCTGGCAGGGCACACACACACACACACACACTCACACTCTTTTGGACTGTCTTAAAACACTCCCTCTCTTAAACACTTTCTCATGTTCTCAATTTGTTCTTTTTCTCTATACTTCAAACGTGGTTTTCCTTCTTTTTTTTTGTTGCTAGAGACAATCTTTGTCCCACAATGCAATCTTAAGTCTTCACACGCCCTTTTTTTCTCAGTGACCTGTGTTGACTTTGGTACCACCTCCCGGGCCCGGCAGGAAGGCCTGCTGAGTGAGCTCTGCATCCAGGCCCAGCCTCTTACACAATACAGCCCTCCTCCTCCCCCTGATAACCCACTTCCCATTCTCCATCAAACCTGGGGATTGAAGAGTGAGGGTGGAGAAGATGGGAGGAGGTGTGTGCGTGGGTGTGTGTGTGTGTGTGTGTGTGTGTGTGTGTGTGTGTGTGTGGGGTGGGCGGCACATCCTGCGTGAAACCGCATCCTGAACAAGCATCGCTGCATCTCACTGTAAATAAATACTCTCTCCTCCGCNTGTGTGCCTTGGCAGTCTCAGTGTTTACAGTTCTGTGTCATATGGGTGCTGAGGGAGGTATCCATAGATCTCTTCATGTTGCTCTCAAAGTGCACCAGATTGATGCTTTCAACTTCAATATTTAAAAAAAAATCTTCCCTGGGGAGCATCCCCCCGGACCCCCCTAGAGGAGGTGAGGACCCCCCTAGAGGAGGTGAGGTCCGCCCCCCAATAGCACTTTACCCCTGAATATATGCCGTGAGCTGATTATGGAGCCTTCATTGTAACAGTAATTCAGATGCAATTAGCCTATATAAAAGGCCTCAAATTGGAAGCATTGTCTGGGCCGTCTTTTTCACTCAATTCTGCAATAGGTAGATCTCGCCTTTCACCTAGGCCGAGGTCGGTGATCTTGGGCTTAAAAAGGTTGGTGACCACTGCTCTAGATGATAGGAAAGGAGGTTTCAAACTTCCTTTATAACCTCCTTTAGCTTAGGAACCACTGGACCTTCCTTTACAAAAGGAGAGGAGAACATGCTGCCCCACAATGCTTTGCGGCCGCAGCATTTTCCATCGCACAACAGTCGGCCGTTCACGGAAACAACCGATTATGATCGAGAAATTATATCATGAAAGTTACGATGCTTATTAATAGGGATGCACCGAATATTCGGCCGCCGAAAATTATCGGCCGAAAATGGTTAAAAAGGCCCTTTCGGCTTTCGGCCTGAAAAAATATCACCGAATGTCAGAGAACAGGGTTACGTTGGTAAGCTAACGTGTTGTTGTGATGACGTAATCAAAACGCGNTGTGTGTGTGTGTGTGTGTGTGTGTGTGTGTGTGTGTGTGTGTGTGTGTGTGTGTGTGTGTGTGTGTGGGGTGGGCGGCACATCCTGCGTGAAACCGCATCCTGAACAAGCATCGCTGCATCTCACTGTAAATAAATACTCTCTCCTCCGCACCGCTTCCGTCAACTGTCACCGCCTTGGCTCCCAATCACCTTCAAGTCCAAACAGGAAAGTGCAGGGAGGCGAGGCAGACGGCAGATATGAGCTTTCATTTGCTCCTCGCTGCACTTTAGCCCCGCCGCTCAGCGCTTCCTATTCTCTGACCAGCTGCCCCGGCTCCCTTCCAGACCCTCGGTCCTTCCTGTCACCTTTTCATGACTGCATTATCCAGGACGAGGCTCCCTGTGTCGCTGGGAAATCACCGTTTGGTGTTGCCGCCGCCACCCCCCCCCTCCCCTTTCCTCCGTTTATGAAGTACTGTAGGAGATGTTCAAAGCCACGTGCCGCATCCTCAGAGGAGCACTGCTGCTTTGTTACCTGCTAATCCCCCCGTGCATTATCACAGGAGATGCAACTGAGCAACAGAGCATGACGGAGGCAACAACGGAGACATGACAAGCTCTCCTTGCATGAAGCGCTTTGTGTCGCCAGGCTGTACATCATTTGATTAGGTATCAAAGCTTGTTATGATGACAAACCAACCTGTGTTCAATAGAATTCAATGTTTTGGATTATAGACACAACAGGCAACGACTCAATAAAAGGGGATTCATCTGGTAGCAGCGACACTTATGAATACTGTTCTTGTTTTATGTGCCATTATCGATGTTTCCTTGAAGAGTGAGAGCATCCAGGCCCACAGTACTCCTCTTGCATTTTCTTATTACACTTCAATGAGTTGAGCTGAAAATTGCATGCAGCTGCTGACTGCAGAGTTTGGCCTGAGCTCGAAAAACCACTCAGTAACTGACCTGTCAACACTGTGAGACAGTTAGCCTGAATGCTGTCTGTAGGGGGTTTCATGAGACAAGTATTTCTTATCTAATTATGTCATTTCTTACTGATTTCTGAAATTCAAATGGTCATATATAGATTTAAATATCCAAAGATTGTGAGATCGCAAGAAGTTCCACTTTAGGAAAGGGTAAACCTCTAAAATCATATGGGCCTCTTTAAATTGCCATATAAATCAACATGTTCTGTATAAATATAGCTTAAAAGCCTTTACTGTTTATTCTGTAAAACAAAGCCTGAGTTAGAAAAGCAGCAATATTACATTTTAAGCACTTAAATGCTCCAACAGTGATGACATTCTGCATGTAAAGGACGCAATGTGACTTCTATTCAAATGCATGAAATCATGATCTGAGTTAAAGGGTGAAGGAAGTAACTCTCAAATAAATTATTCTCACAGTTAAGCATTCTGGATACAACAAGTTGTCTCAGTAAAATAGAGCCTCGCTGTTTGAAACAGGAAGAGATGATAACTGTTATTATTTTCCAACCAAATTGGCAGTTAAGATAGGCACTTCATGCAAAGTCATTCATGGAAAAAAAGAACTGTGGGGAACAAGCAACAGATACAAAAAAAGCCAAATATTTTGTGTGTTAAGTGTTTTAGCTTTTTAGTCCCTCTCAGTAGTCAGAAATAGAGTGCTTTCTTCAGAGCGGCATTTTTTTTCTTATTTATTCTATTATTTGTGTTAAGTTGTGCCATCTTGATCCTCTCTTCCCCGCTTTGCCTGAGGAAAGGCTCATTGGCCAGACACGTCACATTAAAGAGCAGCGTCTCACTGAGCATGTCACAACCTGCCCAGGGGGGGTGTGAGTGTGTTTATGTTTTATCCTCAGGACCCCCGATTGTTGTTCATTTCCTGTACCAAGATTAAATAAGCACATAGGCCAAAATGTGCTCTTCCTCGGCCCTCACCCACATCACGGCACTTTTCCGCACAAGTGGCTGGCTACGGATAATTATACAATTAAAACAATTCTCCGCATCTATCTGTCAGCCTGATCTAATTCACCAAAGGAATGACACTAATGGAGTTTGTTCTGTCTCTCCTTCCTCAAGCAAAGCCTTTTTCCCCTCACAACACAGCTCAGAGAAGGAAAACGGAGAGAGTTGTGTTTGTTTAGCAAGATGTTGGTGGATAAAGTTGAGACGCGGCAGTTATTTTTATTACGACCCGCAGTTCAGCAGGGAAATGGGGAGGTTCATTTGATTGTTGGTTCAAATTAACCCTGGGGTGAGGAGAAAAGGAGAACCGGAGTGACCCTCTTATTTTCTGAGACAATACCCGCTTCAACCGAGGCCGACATTAATAATTCATCGTGACAAAATGCATTACATGTGAAGCTCGATGTGAAAGGAAGAGTTGACAGAAAAACAGTCACATTAGGGCCGCCGTATAGCGTGTACTTGGGATCAGACCATGCTGATAGGCAAGCCTACATTAAGTTAGCCGGGGGCTGAGGCAAATGTTCGTAGTGGACAAACGGTGGTACGACAACTTCAATGAGAGACCGTGTCATCATTTAGGCCCAAAAAGATGTAACGGAGCAGATTGGAGGCAGGATTTAAAAAGGGCGTTATTCTGCTTTTTGGGTTTTTCCCTTGCCTTTTGTTTGTTATGTAGGTTTCGGTGTTTGTAAATGGTCTGCAAAGGCTAAAATCAAAATTTCCCTCCAACGGGAGTTTCCCCCTGCCTGAAACGCCTCCATTGGACTCCTTTGTTCATTTAAAAGTAGCATAATGACATGATTAGGTAACACGAGCACTTCTATTAGCTAACGTCCCAACACTTTGTACATGATAAGCTTAGGGGCGGGACATATCTAAGCAATTGACCAATCACAACAGAGCCGGACAGCTAACCAATCAGAGCTTAAAGCTTGGTAGCAGCAAGTAAAACATGTAATCTTACTGTTTAAATGAACATGCATTCATATTGAATTTTAAAGGTCCCATGTCATGCTTTTCTAGTTATTACCCGTCCCCTTGTGTGTTATGGAGGTTTTTATGCATGTAAACGGTCTGCAGAGTCAAAACCCTCCAAGTACACCCTGTAGCGAGTAAAACTCTAACACAGAAAATACCTCCCCAAAACGCCTCGTTGGAGATACGTCACTGTCCATTGATTCTTCCGGGTACCGCATGATGTCAACCGTACCCGGAACCAAATGGACCAATCCGTGGAGCCGTTACGTTACGTCCGTGGAGCCGTTACGTTAAGCCCCCGCTGATTGGTCCAAATTGACCAATCCACGGACTTCCTCACACACACACTCAGTGCAGGCAGCTCTGCTGATCTCTCCTCCCTGGCTGCAGGCTTATAACAGACAGTTGGGATCGCGGCGAAATTCTCTCTGCAGACCCATTCTCACAGCGTTTATCAACCTTTTTCTTACTCAATATCAAGCCACACTTATTGTTTTTACTTCGGCTGTGACTTTGTGTGTGCTCAGGGTGAGTTTGGTTGTGTTTCGCTGTGTATCGCTAAACAAGGAAACAACACCTCCACGGAGCTCAGCGCGATTCACAACGTCCCGACCAATCAGAGCACACTGTGCTCACAGGGAGGGTGGGGGCTGGAGCTACTGGAGCTACAACGAGCCGTTAAAGGCAGAGAGTGAAATTCAGTGAATACACGTAGTTTACAGAGATGCTGTATGAGAAACCAATGTGATTTTGGAAAATTGCACAATATAAATCTATCCTAGTAGACCTCAACAATGGAATTATGATCAGTGGAAATGGCCATGACATGTCTCCTTTAAGTGAACTCTTAATCAACATAAGTGGACAATATGTTTAATGTTTTTGTCATACTGATTCCCTGAGTTATACGTTCACCACTGACTGTTGATGAACCATTTTATTTTGGATTGAGGGCTCCAAGTTTCCATATAGAGATATAGGATGATTTAATGTATTGTTCTTTATTTTTAAATGTTTTGTATCATTGCTATCCTGTTAATGAGCCCTGTTTACATAAATGTACCTGTTATCTGATTGTTTATTGTTTTTGCTTCTGTGACTGTTAGGGAAGTAGGACTGCACGATATATCATGTCTTGACGATAATTGCGTTATGCGCATGCGCGTTATTCAAATCACAGCAAT
>NW_011362915.1:478101-481577 GCF_000735185.1 Notothenia coriiceps | reverse complement strand
TTACAGAGATGTTGTTTGAGAAACCAATGTGATTTTGGAAAATTGCACAATATAAATCTATTCTAGTAGACCTCAACAATGGAATTATGATCAGTGGAAATGGCCATGACATGGGACCTTTAAGTGTAGTTTCTGGTCTGAAGAGAAGTATAAACTAACACTGTGTCGTTGTAGCACAGCACAGGGTGTGTGAGGGAAACAGGGAGGATTTAGTCAAACTTTGACCTGGATATCCTGCATGTCCGTCCACCCAGCATGCACCAGGAACAGGGATAGGAACCACTCCTACACGAGTTCAAGGGGAAATGCTTGCATGGCGTGGCTGTTCACTCTTACCCAGCAGAGAGTTTTATGTTTATGAGCTCTGCTGATGGGGAATGCGCACATCCATTAGATATGAGTCCTCCTATAGAGAAGGGGCTCTGGTATTAACCCGCAAGCAAGTGCCCCATCAGCAGAGAGGAAAAAGCTGCCTTTTATGGCAACGGATCAGACACTCAAGCCATTGGCCGCAAAGCCCACAAATGAGGCGTTAAGTGTAGTGGCAGGGCAGCAGAGAGAAATGACCCTCTGCTCAGCCACGCATGAACCTGCCCTCTGCCTCCTTCCCTTTCTCTCCGTCTTGCTCTCTACCACCTCCCCCAACAAAATAAAAAAGGAATCAAAGCATGCTTAACGGCCCGACAACCACCAAATAATAACTGTCACCTGCAGCAGAATTCATTAAAGTATTGGTGACGTCGCGGCCGTGTAATGTCATTTTTATAATTGAATATTAATTCTTCTTACGCAATATTTGGAGGGATTCCTAATGGACGTTTTCTGTAATTAATTGCCAGATAGAGGCAGGGCGAAGTTAAAAAACACAACCTGACGTGGAGATTGGGAAAGAGAGTGCGGCGAGGCGGCCTGCTGGGAAGGTTTCATCATTGAGCCTGACCCCCCCTGCTGCTGGAGATGGGGGAGATAGACTCCTCTTCACAGTCAGAGATTTAATTGCACGCAGATTCCATTACCTCTGCACAAATGTCACATTCTCTTCTGATCAGGGGGCACGGCAGCCACTGGCAAGCAGCCAGACTGTAGTGCAGAAAGTGCTCAGCCAATCAGAGCTCAGCGTGCGGACAGAGGTGAGCGGAGGGACAGGAAGACGACAGAACGAAGAAGATATTAAAAAACAAAAGGAGAACACAAAGCTGCTGACGGTGCAACTCTGAGATTGAGGGCAATGTGCTGGATTAACAGATATTTAATTAAATTAATTTATTATTGTCATTACTATTATTACTACTATTAAATGTTGGAGCACTAATTCTCATATTAATACATTTGAAAGATATTAAAATGTTGCCGTACTCTATTTAAAATGTATTAAATACTTACATCTCAATTATCGACAAGGTTACAGGAAACAGAGTGGATTGACTGGTCGAGGGATTGTTATAGGTGAAAATGGAATTGATGCATGAAAATATAAATGAACGCAAATAAACGTTAATTTTATATTATTACATTTTCACAAGAGATATATTTAAATGAGCGCAGAATCTTTCTCCAAATACCCTAATATTTTACAGCATTTTTAGACAGATATTGTGCAGTTACAGAGTGGACAGATCCATGTCAGGATGTACATGTAATAATATTACGTTCATAATATTATCATATCATTGTTTTAAGCTCATTATTGATATAACTCTCAGGAATTGTTGCTTCCTCAGACGTTTTAAAGTGGCTCTGATTGGCTTAAGATTTGAAAAACCTTTCTAAATCATTAAATGGTTTGATGTTATTTGCGGGCAGCAATTCAAAGGCCCCACAAACACAGTGCTGGAGTTTCATTTATACAAAATATTTGCTAATATTGGTCAGTAAAATGGTAATTAGATATTTTCTCCACAACATTCAGGCCTCGTCAATGCTCTCTGGACGCAATAAAAGTGATGAAAGGCTCAGAATCGACTGTTGGGATCTGCTTCCAGCTTATTACGGCTCGATACAAATAAGCCTAATTGTCTGACTGAACAGGGTTACACACATGAAATAAGAGACATCTTAGTCACACACACGAAATAAGAGACATCTTAGTCACACATACCCCGATCACTTGTGCAGGACAGACTGGCACTCCATTCCTCCAATCAGAATCCAGCTCACAGTCTTGAGGGCAGGAGCACTGAGGACACAGACAGAAAGAGAGAAATAAGGAAGGGGGACATACAACCATTACAAACAGGAAGTGAAAGGTGGGGAAAGCCCCTGATCTAGTACAATGAGTCCACATGTACAGAGATTACATAAGAAGTCAAAAAAGTAAAAGTGATCAGCCACAAGTATTTGATTTGTTCTGACGCATTCATTCCTATTGGAGTTGCCTGCATTTAAGCAGCTATGACAGCTATCACAGCTATCACACGAAAAATACTAGAAAGATTTTAGAGCTTCATTTCTCACCATAAAACAGTAAACATGTCACATGGTTGCCCTTTGATCTCTGTTTAGAGCGTGTTAGAATTACCCACATGAGAAACATGCGACATCAATATAGCTGTATCTGATGTCAACTGTGAAGAAAACATCTAACCACACTAACTGTATTTGTTTCCACTGACTACGAATCTACATGTTCATTTTACCATGAAACAACCTCATTTGTATTATTTAAGAAGGGTTAGATATACCAGTCGTCTTAAAAAACTAATCCAATAACAAGTAACGTAAGTACGATTTTGAATCAACTCATTACTTCCGGAAATATTTCTTGTACGTTTGAAAAAAATGTTCTAGAGAAGAAGCTTAACATTGCTCTGGATGGAGAGTAATTGGTTGTGTCACACATTTTTGAGTGATTTGTCAAAAAAAAATGAAACTCTTAATAGCAGACTTTTTCATAATTCTTGCAAGCTTTTTCTTAAATTCAGCAAAAATGTGTTTACAGTAAAATAGTGGTTATTTTTAAATGTGAGGCATGACAAAATTATCTTTTTAGGCAAGTTTATTTATGTAACACTTTCAACACAAGGGATGTAAAAAAATTTGGAAATCCTGCTGTGACATTAGAGTTAGTTATCTTTTGGGTTAAAGGTGGGGTATATCATTTATTTCAGAAACACTTTTTGTTATATTCCATGGAATGGAACATCCCGATAGCAATGAATAAATGAAATGCTTTGAAAAAAAATAGATTAAAAAAAATCATCTGTGGAAGCCGTGGCGCTGTAAAAAGCACGACCAATCATCTGAGCCGGTCCGGCTAAAGTAACTGGATGGCCTACCTGCCTGTCAGCCTTCCATCCGTGCACAAACTTATCTCGTGCCCTCATTGGTCATGTGCGCGTTCGTGTGTGTTGGAGGAGGGGCTCTGGAAGGAAGTCTGAAGGAAGGGGCAGATTTTTTCCGGTTGTGTATTTTCAAATTCTACCGCACTCGAGCTGGTTTCTCCAAAATGACATACCCCACCTTTAAGTTAACCTTTA
>NW_011362915.1:475314-478091 GCF_000735185.1 Notothenia coriiceps | reverse complement strand
GTCCCTAAGACAGTCCTAGCACTAGGCACATTTAACAAAACCACATCATGAGATCTCAGGCAATAGCTACTTTCAATTTGTCGTGTGATCAGAGAGCAGATGTAAGATGGGAGTTTACCTAACATGGCTTTGTAGATGAACATGTACCAGTGACTGAGCCTCCGTACAGTTAGTGAAGGCCAACCTTATCTGGCATACAGGGTACAGTGATGAGTAAGTGCTTTACAGTTAGTCACACATCTCAGAGCACTGTGATAGGCGGCATCTAACTTGATCAGGCAATGGGCAAGTGCATTCATATAGACCAGCACAGGTCAAAAGGTCACAGTGCTAGCCTTTTCCTTGCCTCAAGTGAGAAACAGGACTTGTTTCTGAAAAAGAAACCTAGCTTCACCCTCAGCTTTCTAAGCAGATTATAGACCTGAAGTTTAAAAGAGAGACAATCAACAAGCCAGATACCAAGGTATTTATAACAGGCAACCACTTCAAGTACTTGTCCTTGCGTTAGTAACAATACCCAAAGTGGTCTCCGGTGTCTTTTTGGCTTGAATGCCATCATATGCCACACCGGCTATTTGAGTACATTTACTGAATCCAGAATCGATTTTGAATTAGGGATTATTTTGTAACGTTTATCGAATCAAATTGAACCATTGTGTACAGACATATTCACACCCCTAACAAACCTCTGGTATAAAACCCAAAGTCTGATTGTTCTGGAGACTGCATTCACATATGCAATGACCTATAAACCCAGCAGTGGTGTTATCATTAGTAAAACAACTACTTTTATTTATGATAACATGTTTCTTTTTTACATAAATGATCCATGATTTGTACCACTACAGAAACATCTGAAACAACACTTTGTTTATTCAGAAACCTGCTCTTGAGCTAAAAGGCATTCATCTGCGACCAGATAAACAAGTGGGAAGATGCTAATGACTTCCAGATAACGCTTCAGATCATGCAAATGAGGCAGCAGGATGGATGGCTTCTGGCTTTGTCGCTGTCACACGAGTCACGGCTGCATGTGTGGCTTGTTGCCCTGTGATATATGTGTGTACCACTTCTGCTGTTTAATGTGGCCGTGTCTCCGCCACACAATTCAGCTGCTGGTTAATTGGCCTGCTGCTCTACGAGGAAGCGTGTCAGAAACTAAATCTATAACTCTGTTTCTGGGTGTAGCGGTGTACTCCGGGCAGACACAACAATCCACGGGCCCGACGTCCCAACTCCTCGTAATGCACCAGAGTGGAATTCCACTGACCCCATTAGAGCGGCCGTTGTTTCCACAGACGGACCACATTCCTGGGCCTGCCATCGACCCCAGATAAGACCCGTCCGATTGCTCCGTTGCATCCCTGTCATTACTTCGAAAAATATGTTGATCCCGACTGACAACTGTCCTTTAGAGGATTTATGGCTGTGCTATTGATTCCCCAAGCCCCTCAAAAGGAGCGATTGTTTTTTAGTTTTTTTTAAAGTTAGGGTTTTTATGCCACCGGTGCCTTTGTTAAAGAGACAGATTTCAAAGGGGGTGAGCAAGTAAATAGTCGATATAATAATCAAACCCGGGTATGCCAAGTAACTCTACAAGTTTGAATGCAACTCTACCAGGTAAGATATCAAGCAGCCTGTAGCAATTCCTTTTAAAGAGGCCCTATTGACATCACTTTGTAATACTCGCACTTCTATTGGCTAGCGCTCCAACACATTGTACGTGATAGGCTAAGGGGCGGGACATCTCTAAAGCGGAGGACCAATCACAACAGCGCCAGCCAGCTAACCAATCAGAGCAGCCTGATCTCTGGTTTCAGACAGAGGGTAAAAAGAGGTGCTGCAGCACAGGCAGTAGAGACACAAAATGCAGATATGACACACCGAAAATTAGCAGAATAAAACCTCTTTAAAGTTACCCTCACTTTGAAATATACAGCCGGCATCTATTGGTTGCCATGTCTCCCACAAACAAAGTACTCAAGCTTAACTCCATGAAAAGATTCAAAAGAGAGTTTTATGTGCAGTCTCAGATGTTAAAACAGCACTGGTGCGAACACTTAGGAGGTAGCTCCGATTTCAAATCTTTATTGCAAATTAACAAGCAGTGGATTTTAAAATGTGGTTAGGTTTTACTGCGTAATTTGTCCATAAAAAAAAGACTAAACAACCAAACACTTTAAGATATACTGCAAACAAAAACATCGACAAAGTGGAACTTTTTTTATACCTCCGACTTTAAAGCTTTCTCACTCTGCGGGCCTTTTGCATGCCAGCTGCTCGACACTTGACTCACTCCTGCTCTGGAAACATGTGGTTGTAATCCCCTCTTTTCACTCAAATTACAAACTGTGTCAGTTTCTGAGGAAACTTCACATCCAGCCACTTTGTAGCATATGTGTTAATTGCCACTCATTTGTGAGTTTCCAGGCAAAGTAGACAGGCATTTGAAGCTGTCCATCCTTGTTGAGGGTTATGAGAAGGGTCGGAGATTAGGGGAACCAAGGCTTGGCTTTTGCGATGTAATTCAGTACGAGCCACATGCTGAACGCTTGTAGAGGCAACATAGAAAAGTATAAAACATATGAAAGGCTCTGTTTAATAAAACAAAGACTTAAAGTCTGACCTGCCAATTATGATTTTCTTTCTTAGAACTATTATTGGCAGCATAAAACAATTTTTTCTTAAAGGTGGCCTATCATGCAAAATGCACTTTTGTACGTCTTTTATACATGAATATGTGTCCCCGGTGTTCCAGGGAACTCACCAAGTGTCAG
>NW_011362915.1:472109-475070 GCF_000735185.1 Notothenia coriiceps | reverse complement strand
GTGTGCCTTGGAATGGCTAAAATGCATGATCTGTTTGGTATTTTGAAAAATAAAAAGTATAAATATGCCTTATATAGGTATGGTCCTACACTATATTATTCAAATATGGCATGATAGGTCCACTTTAAGTGTTTTAATTGTATGTTTATACATTTCAGAGAAGAATCAGAGAAAATAGTAGTCTATACTTTGTATGTTAGCCTATTACAGGGAGTCAACCATGTATGTTAACTTAAACTAAATATCTATTTACTATAATCTGAAAGTATGTTTTTTTACGTTTCATTACCGCGAACTCCGGTTGCTGGCAGCGAACATCAGCATTAGCCGCACATACGACTGCTCAAGGCGCAAGTGGAGAATATAATGTATTTGACTATTTTACCCTGATTGTTCTAAAAGTTTCTTAATTAGTTGCTTGTTGCTTTTAAGAAATAACGCCAAATATACACGAGGCAGCAGCGAAGTGCGGCCCACCGCAATAACTACATTTTTCAGCAGTCAGGAGGCGTGTTTCGGACAGGAATACAAACATATTAGTAAGAACAGTCTGGTCTCTTTATGTTTTCGGTTAGATGCCTGTAATCAGGTCTGTGGTTAAAACAAGAGATTTTCCAATGTTTTCTTCGACATAAAATACATCAGTAAATACCCCATGTGTGAATTTCTGAAGCTTCTATGTGTAAGAAAAAAACAACGGTTTCTAACAAGTGACTAAATGAGATGACTAAGCGTTAGCACGCCGAACATTAGCCGCTTTTACTTTAGCGGTGGTGAAGCGCAGCAATTGAAATGTGATGTAGTTTGTTTATAGCATAAAAATTAACTAAAATCGCTGTGGCATTTTGTCGAGGGACCCATTGCTAGGCTAACTCTCAGATCAGCCACCAATAATACGTCAACAAAACACTCATCTATTTGGAACTTGCCTGATCTATTCAAATCATCATAATAAAAGTGAATTTGAGAGTGGAAAAGCTATAGATAAATATGAGATAATATTCACAAAAGACTTCATCTGTAGTCTGTGAGATGTATCGACCACATAACGACAACGTAGTCCAACTACAATCCCTTGACAAGAGTGGAGCCATTGATCAGCTATTGCTGAGACTGTGGGGACATTGGTGCTGTATTGTATCAATGGCTTGACCCATTAAGCCACACCATTCCCAGCACCTCATCTTATAAGAGCCGCTGTTTGGGAACACCCACAGCTGACCCATGCTGCTGGGGACAATTACAAGAAAGTGGTCTTTCAGGGCCGACGCCCACTTGACCCGGTAGCGTAAAGACATGGAAGAGATCCACATGATTTAAACTCCTCCCCAAGACGTGCTGACAAGGTTAGAGGGTCAACGCAGACATTAACAGGTCAGTGTGTGGCCCACTTGGGAACAATTACTCCCAGTCACAGCTAAGTGGACACTTGATTGAACACGACGGAGGCAGGACACACTTCCCACAGATAACAATCCCCAGAGCCATTTAGGATAGAAAGCCCTTGTGATACAGCCGTTATGGGCAAAATTCATCTTCCTTTCCCCTTTTAAAAGAATGTGAGAGTGTGATAGAGAGCCATTCTCTCAAAGAGATGAGTCTCTCAAAGCATTACCATTTTGCCAGCAATACTAATAGCTGCTTATGACACAGAAACAATTACAAGGTGAATGGGAGGAAAAAGCTAAACAATGGGACGAGCTGTTGAGATTTATTTTTTCATTAATGGGAAATCTCACAAAAGCAGAAAATGGTCTTTGACAGAATACTCATATTTTGCAATCAGGCTCTAAACAACAGCAACAAAAACCAGAACCAGTGACATAAATATCCCATTGCACGATAAATCTGTCATCTGTAATTAACCGTGTGGGTGCTGCAGTTTTTTTATGTTGTACGACCTTTGACCCACTGACAGTTTGACCCCTCTCCCGCCACAATGAGTAAAAACTTTGCCTTAAACATCTGGCGTCTCTTATGTGTGGACGGCAACGAGGACCCTCAACAGTTCTGAGTGGTTTCATGTCACAACCCAACAACAAATAGTTTGTGTTTCATCATAATGTGTGGGTTGAAGGGTTGAACATGTACTGTAGAAGATAAAAACTAAAAAACAGATGTTCGGGGGTAGCTACTGCAGATAAAATAACAAACTTGGTAATGTGTATCTTTGTGTAAAATGCTCACGATAGTCTCTTCGTACACAAATAGGGCTTATCGATTCACGAACACATTTTCCCGGAATTTGCATAAGCCCTGTTCTTGTTTGTGGTGTTGTTTAGTTTTTCTTTCCCCCAGGGGCTTTGTTTATTTGTTTCTCTGCGTTAGAAAAATCAGTTTCACATTGTTTCTGTATGTGCAGCGGTGGCTGGTGCTGCAGCTGTTGGTTGTTAGTGGCTGGAGATGACACAGTTCACCACTTCTACAGGAGAAAGGCCCAGGGGAAAGAGGAGAGAAGAAAATAGCAGAGAAGATTCGGCCTCTTTTTTAAGTTGGAAACCACGATGTTCATCTTGGGCTTATCCAATTTGAGGTCCTGTACTGTATTATTCTTAGCAGAGCAAGACTTTTACATTCAAATATGAAGAAACAAGCTTAAATAAGGTATCCTGCAGGTTAAAGGTAATTCACCTCAGAAACACTTTTTGTTATATTCCATGGAATGCTCTTAACATCCCGATACAATGAATAAATTCAATGCTTTGACAATAAATACATACAAAAAATCCTCTGTGGAAGCCGTAGCGCTGTAAAAAGCACGACCAATCATCTGAGCCGGCCTGGCTAAAATAACTGGATGGCCTACCTGCCTGTCAGCCTTCCATCTGTGCACAAACTTATCTCGTGCCCTCATTGGTCAGGTGCGTGTGTGTTGGAGGAGGGGCTCTGTAAGGAAGTCTGAAGGAAGGGGCAGATTTTTTCCGGTTGTGTACTTTCAAATTCTAGCACACTCGATCTGGT
>NW_011362915.1:464888-472090 GCF_000735185.1 Notothenia coriiceps | reverse complement strand
GAGCTCGCTGGGGTCCCGCAAACGCTTTGGTTACTTGGGTTCCACTCGCATTGAGGGAGCAGTGTGCCGATTGGCCAACGCAGAGAAAAAGGCTTTTGTCCCAAACCAAGACCTGCCAAGATCTACCCCAATGTTGTCGATAGATGTGACCGGTGCAACAACTCCATAACCTAGCTCATAGGCTCTTTTCTTTGTCCCAAATTAAAATATATCTGGGCCTTTGCTTTTGTAGGAACAGTTCTAGGAAATAATTTGAAGCCCTGTACTTTTAGCTCGTTAGTTTGACTGCCAGACAAGCTAATATATTGGCACACATGCATCTTCTTAAGGTTGTACTGAATTCAACGTAAATTCAACAACTCCATTGTCCTCTAACTGGCTTAAGGACTTGGTAGATTTTCTCTTCAACCTGATGAGATACAATGTACTCGTAGGGACTGTGAAGCTTGCAGAAAAGAAATGGCACTGCTTGATGGATTATTTAAACAACCTTTCAAACACTCCCCCTCGAATAGCAGAGGAACATTTTCAACATGTAGAGTATTTCTATTCAACACTATGCACTGTTAATGTTATTTCTTTTTTATTACCGTTAATCATTTATTTTCTTTCTTTCTTGATTTTTTTATTTACTCTATTCAATTTCCAATATGGAATAAATGTCATTTTGGTATGTTTATGTATTTTCATGGTAGGGGTGGCATGGGTGGTGTGTGGAGAGGGTTAGTTCTGCAGGGAAGACATATCAAATGAAAGGAA
Organism: Notothenia coriiceps; assembly: GCF_000735185.1. Classification (NCBI taxonomy): domain Eukaryota; kingdom Metazoa; phylum Chordata; class Actinopteri; order Perciformes; family Nototheniidae; genus Notothenia; species Notothenia coriiceps. Next base: position 471,331 of record NW_011362915.1, on the reverse strand, counting down.
AAACCCTGTTTGAATTGTAGCACTGTATTATTGTTTCGGTGTTTCCAGAAAAACGGACAGGAAGCTCTCCAGGGGCAAAGCTCATCACTTGCCTCCCTGGCCCTATTTCTGAAGAAATCAAGAAACCCGACATTAGCAAAGGAAAAAAAACTCCTGCAGAGAATCTCTCTCCCCTATCTCTCTCCATCCCACCCTCCTCATTAACGGGGCTCTTCTCCAATCCATGTCGGACCCCTGAGATACAACCTTCCCGAAGTACTCAGCAAAGTGACACGACATTAACCCATTTGCACACGCTGAGTGCGAAAGCAACAGGCTCAACCGGCTGACCCATTGCTTGTTGTGGCTTTATTCCCCAGGACCGTTTTGTAACCAAGTGGGCATCATGCGAATACCATCTGGGTACCACTTAGTTAAAGCTGGCAGAAGTCCCGTGGCAGCCAGCCTGGCAATGAGGAGAAGGGAATAAATTGCATCATTTACTTAACATGCATTTACCGTTGTGCCCGTTAAAAGCCCATGACTAAATCATTTATTTTTTTCAGGGTTCTCCTGTTCAGCCAAATCGCATTGAGCGTGCGACAAACAAAGGGGCTGATAAAGGCGATACCGGGATGTAAACCACATGAAATCGCATTTAGCCTCAAGTATATTAACAGCTCTCAATCCATTTACACCAAAGAGAAATCTCCCACTGCACAAAACCCATAAACAGACAATAAACACATTGTAATTATAATGCCAACTCTTTAATTACGTGTGTCATTTGGGGATGGTCGAGCTCGCTAATTGTCAGAGTGATGTGAAAGGATTGGGGGGGGGGGGGGTGCAGAAAAAGGAGATCAAGCCTCGGGCCCAATGAGAAGCATATTCCCCGCTCTCCAAGCGCGTTAGAAGGCAGAAAATTCAATTGGCACGGCTCCAAAGAAGAACAATCCAAACAGCCTTAATCAGCAGGGACAAACTCCATGCAAATCATTTACATTAGCACAAGAGGAGAGAAACATCGGAGCTTCCACATGAGGAACATCTTTCTCCTTCTGTAAGCCTCGCTGCCAGGTGACTCTATGAGAAGAAGAGTTTGGTTCAATTGGTGTAAAAGCATGCAGAATATATCACTTGATTTTGTCATTATGGTTCAAGGGAAATTCTCCTATTTTCCAAAGCGGAAACCAATTAAATTACAGGACAGAAACAGTGCGGATGACACGCTTTAATCCTATTATATTGCTAATAAACAGAAGACGTTTTGCAGAATATTAAACAAACAAAATGCCACCATAGTTGCTTTTCGTCATACACATGTATCCTGTTTTTGATTAGTCCTACAATTCCATCAAAAATATTGGCAAGCCATATCATTTAGATTTGACTGAAAACTCCAAGCAAATGATAAGATATTTAGCGCCAGTGAAGAACACATAAAACTCTTAATTTGTAACACCTTCAAGTCCAGAATAAGCTGCGTTCGAAAATAAAAAAAACAAGGATTTGAACACAAGAAGATCCTCCTACTTGGAGCAGTTTGGGAGAAAATATACGTTACTTAACAGTCCGTGCTACAAAGATAAAACTGAGTTTCAATTTAAAGGGGACCTATCATGTAGGGGTGTAACGGTTCACAAACATTTCGGTTCGGTACGTGCCTCGGTTTTTAGATCACAAAACATAAAATATATATATATTTTTTTTTTATTATTAAACTGTGAATAATGTATTACACCCCTACTATCATGCAAAATGCACTTTTGTACGTCTTTTATACATGAATATGTGTCCCCGGTGTGTCAGGGAACTCACCAAGTGTCAGAAAACACAACCCTCTCTCTTTTCCTCCATACCCAAATCTCTTAAAAAGGGGCTGCAACGGATCTGATACAGACTGATCCAGATTTGAAATATCTCTGACGTCAGAAACAAGGAGCTCCGCCTATATGGGCAACTCTCCACCAATCAGGAGAACGAGAGGTCAACGTGGCATGGTAACAGCATGGTAACAGCACGGTAACAGCACGGTAAAAGCATGGTAACAGCATGGCAACATAACGCTCGTGACTCGCCCCCCTCCTTTGCAGGGGGGCGTGGTCAGCTGCAGCTCATTTGCCACAGAATCAGCCCATGCAAAAACAGGGCTGGAATAGAGCAAATAGAGCGATATGAGGCATGGCTAAAATGCACGATCTGTTTGTTTTTTTTTTTTTAAACTTCACAGACATGTTTTATATAGGTATGGCCCTACAATATATTATTGAAATATAGCATGATAGGTCCACTTTAACACAAAATGTTGTTATGGAAAAAAACTGGCAAAACCAGAAACCGCAGTTTAGACTTCTAAAAGAAAATTGGAATCATCGAGAGTCTGATCCATGCAAAGCACATTCTGCCATTAATTCAACAAAAAAGGCATTCTGTCAGATCAGACCCGGTCACTATTAAAGCAAATGAGCACATACGAAAACAAGCTGCACAAAGTTTAAACCTAAACCAACATAAATTGTTTTTTTGCGAGAGCTTTCATTTTCAACACACTAAATGATGGACCGTCAAAATATAAACACAGAATTATCCACTATAACTAATAATGATTACCCCCAAGCATATGAACTGTTACACCGGTTAGCAACTGTATTATCTGTTTAGACAAGAACTTGTTTTTCCAAGTCTCTCAGTGGTCACATGATGTGGAAAAGCATTGCTTATTTATGGATCAGAGTCCAAACAAGAAGTGAGTGGCCTTGAAAAGCCTTACAATATTAACATATACAGAGTACGGCTGTGCATGTGCTGGACAAAGATCACAGAGTGAATTATTGAAACCACCATAAGTACAGTGCACCCTGAAAACACTCTGCCAGATGACATCTCCGGATGAATCATCAGCCGAGCAATGAGAAATGTCAGTTAGGCAATGAGAAACTGTCTCTGCCATTGTTTACATATTGACTGGCACTGTGTGGTCGGCCCTGATGAGAACAACACACAAAGCGTCCGACGGCATGACCTCACTTGGTGGAAAAAGAGCTGTCACTGGGAGCCTGGTAGGAGGGTGTGGCGTTGCAATCAATGAAGGTGGAGGGACTTAAACAGAAACAAAAACAAATCTATTATTGGTCCCAAGGCATGAAATCATGCATTAGCTAAGCTCTGAGGCAGTCCGTCCACTCTTTACTGCTCACCACCATTCCTGTGTGTATGTGAAGTGAACACTGTGGCCTGCGAGGTATTTTAACACAGCTTTTCATAAAAGAGATCAGAGTGAAAGAGAATGAAGGATACAGAACGTTTCATCTGCCATCCATTTCTTATTCTAATGCAGCCATTAGGCTCTAAAAAGAGACTGCTCATCTATTCATTTTATGGGGAATTTGCAAAAAAAAGATGACACTGCAAGAGGGTTGGTCGGAGTGATTACAATTATTTGAATTAGCCCTTCAATCACCGCGTACGATTGTGTATGGAGTACACAGAAATGCACTCAAAATCATGGCTTGAAATCCTCGCTGTATACTGTATGAAAAGATTGATTCACTCATTTCTAACCGAGTTTGTTCTGGGCGCGAGAAATTGATTGGTCAACACATTAAAAGCTTCATACACTCCGTATACACGACATGAAAAGGCTTTTAGAAAAATATCCAATAACTCAGGATAGCTGATTGCTTAAAGCTCATCGTATTCACAGTGTTTACAACAGGTGCAGTAAAGCTCCAACAAAAGGCTGTAAACAGTAAATGGTTAACGGGAGCGAGGGAACGTCTGGGTAAAGCAGAAGGCACTGAAAACTCAAATATTTCGTAAATAAGCTAATAAAAAGGGATATTGTGGTTCTTTTCATAGAAAATCCCTTTATTTGAGCTAACCAATTCACAATGCTGTCAATCTGTAACTGACTTGTTTTCCATTTTAAGGAATGATATAGTTACAGAGCACACACAAATTAAATTAAATGCAGTAACACTTATACAAAAAAATTAAAAAAAGATTACAATGATAAATAGTGAAAGGGTGAAGAAAATTCATTAAAAGGATATAATGAACAGATAATGGATAAATCAATCATTCTAATGTTAATTATTACTCCTTAGACTGTTTTTACCGTCAAAGAAATTATCTTGATTTCCAATTTTCATATTTACATTTCATATTTTTTATTTAAAAGATCTTTCCATTTACAGTTCATCAGGTTATCCCCTTATATTAAATTCTTTGGGTTAGGGTTAGGGTTGAGTAAGAATGTCGTTGTCTGGTGTTCGTCTTAGTAATCAGAGTAGGGTTTTTATTTAGAGAAATTCAAAAATGAGTTGACGATTCTCTTATAAATAGGAATATTTCCCAGAACCTGCTTATATATTTACATGAACCAAATCTATGATGACGTTTTGCCTTCTGCTCACCACACTCTCTCTCAAGTTTTCTCAGTCTATTGACATTACTGCTGTTGTACAGAATTACGTTATTTCTCACGCTTTACTAGAGTTCCCGGAAGAAAACAAAGTTTCAGTTCCAGTTCCAGAGTCTCTTTCTCTCTCCCACTCTCTCTTGTTCTCTTTGTCTTGGTCTTTTTTTAGACCGGTTGGTAGTGCCTAAGATAGATGTCTTGTAAGCCACAATAACATTAAACAGAATTTCCATCCCTTATATAAACGTGCGTTCCCATTCATAAGAACGCTGAGGAGGTGTCTGGCTCGTGAAGTCAGTCAGTGTTAACCCTTTCAGGTCGGCTGCATAGCTTCATAAAAACAGATAAGCAGGATGTGTTTCTGCTCATCGCTGAAGTCTATCCTAAAACCACGTCTAGTGTCTGCTTTTCTTCACCGCTGTAAGCACTTGTTTTTCACAGATCACGTTTTCGCAAGCCTACTGTTATGTCACCTGACTGCCAGTAAGCATGCTGACTGTCTCATGTAACAAGGGAATTCTACTAGCAGTCTATTACACAAAGTCTCTTCTATAACCATTCAAACTCCATTTAAGAGGAACTGACAACATGATTTGAGTATTCGTGCAGCTTTGGTGGATTCAATTGCATTTCATTGAAGTTGTGGGTTAGTGTGTTTTTTCTATAAATGAATGGAAAGTTGCTACACTCATATAGTTTGCTATTGGTGTACTTGTGAGAGAGAGTCTTGTAATTCATCAGAATAAGAATATTTAATTCGAAATAATTCGATTTATTGATTTGATTTAAAGAAAGTTTGGGGCTCTCTGCTGGAACTGTTACCCGACCACACGGATAAGTGGGAGAAGATGGATGGATGGATTTGATTTATCCCTGATGGTCTTGAGTCGTTAAATGTTTCAATAGTTGCTTTTTTTGTTAATAATACAGTTCTAAAAGGGTCGGAAAAATATGTCAAATCTAGCAAAAACGTCCTAGCGATACTGTGTGTGTGGGTATGGGCACGAAAAAAAAACATGCAGCAAGTGCGAATTTGACTGGCAACATAATTGATTGATGAGACTGATGATGGCCAATAAGCATCACAAGCAAATATATACTGTGATCATCATTTGTTTTTTTTATTTAAATATCCAAACATCATGACTTTGTGATCATGAGTTTTACTAAAACAAATGTCTCTACATGAAAAAGATCCTAACCCTATCTTCACAAGACTTCCCAATGACACATTACTTAAAGTAAAATCATGTTGAAAGATCTTCTACTGACTTATCACCCAGAACAGAGTAATAATCAAAGTGCTTCTTTAAATCAGCTAAACAACAGAGACAAAGTGTGTATCTAGTCAGAACATGCAGAAAATGGTGAGGCACATTACCTGCTTCAACACATAATCCCATCCCAGGATAATCTATTGGCCGAGGTGATAAACAAAAAAATAACCATCCTCGGCTGAGTGGTTTGGGAATGGAGCCCCACCCTGTTTACAACACTGAGAACAAAAACAAACTCCCTCCAAGGAGCCCGGGCAAATGCAAGTCACACACTGCAAGCATTACAGGCAAACAACAACAACGAGTGAGGATCTACTGGGAGAGCACGGCTATCAAACAACAAGGTGTGTGTCTCTCTGAGAGGCGGGAGAAAGTGTGTGAGGCAGGAAGAGGGAGGGAGAGAGAGAAAGGGAGAGTGGGAACTAATGCAATACCAATGTACATACAGTAAAAGAACAAGGAAAGGTAAGGTAGGTGAAGCAAGGGGGCAGAAAGCTTAACTTATAATACAACACATTGTATTAAATAGCCCTCCTGTGAGTGATTTGAGAGGACATTGTTTTTGGTCAAAGAACTTCAATTTTATGGCGAAATAACTACACATTTTTATGAGAACGTTAGAAGAAAATAAAGATTTTAAGTCTCACGGTAATTACACTGAACAAAAATATAAATGCAACACTTTTGCTTTTGCTCCCATTTTTCACGAGATGAACTCAAAGATCTAAAACATTTTCTATATACAAAAAATAACCATTTCTCTC
>NW_011362915.1:464005-464854 GCF_000735185.1 Notothenia coriiceps | reverse complement strand
TATGTGTCAGTGGGTGACATGTTAGGGTTAGGGTTAAACCTGACTGGTTTCCGGACCCCCCCAGACCCCCCATATAAAATGTTTTAGATCTTTGAGTTCATCTCATGAAAAATGGGAGCAAAAACAAAAGTGTTGCATTTATATTTTTGTTCAGTGTAGAAACAGTGCCATGTGCACGGGATAATATAATACCAGAAAATTAAGAAAAAATGAGGAATAAAATGCCATATAAGTACATCATACATATCACAATTAGCATAACCCTAAAATAAAATTTAAATAAAAAAATAAAAACTATCAAAAGTCTGTTTTGGTCAGAGATCTAAAATCTTAAGGAGGAATGAACTTTACAATAAATAAGTTAAAAAAATATATATTTAAAGTCTCAAGGGAAGAGATTAACAAAGTCAGGAACAGGGGCTGAAATAATGATACCACAAAAAGAGAAAGATCATAAAAGTACATATATAAATCCAAATACTAATGTACTATACGCTTTTATAATCATTTAAAATCAAAGTAAGAAATATTAGATTAGTGATTAACATGAGTTTGTGTAATCTGTTAGTAAAGTAACCCTAAACTATGATTTGAGGGTGAGAGAAAGCGAGAGTTGGAACTAATTAAATATCAATATACAAACAGTCAAAGTACAGACTTGCTAAAGCCTAGCTTATTCAAAAAAAGCTTTCTGGTGAGACATCGATTACATCGCATACAATACATTTGTTTAAAAAGGAGAAAATTGGTCAACTGAACTGATAAAAGTCCACATTAGAATTGGTGATTAACATAAGTTGGTTGAAAGTGGAATTGAGCTGAAAACAAAGTCAAAAAACACCCCCCCCC
>NW_011362915.1:447816-463990 GCF_000735185.1 Notothenia coriiceps | reverse complement strand
CACCACCACCACCCCACACCTCCAAAGTCTCAGGTCAACTGAATCATCAGGAGTCGGGGAAGATACCGTCACCACCTTCCACGAATAGCTCGCGAAAACCACATCAGTGTGACTTCAACGTGGCAGAGCCGGCAGCTTGAGAACACTCTCGCTCAATATCCAGGGGGACTCTGAATGAAGAGGTAATGAATCTCAGTTAACAAGGCCATTATCAGTGAAGGAACTACATCATCAGGAGGGACTCCAAATCCTCCAGGCCCTTACACACACTGGCCTTTTATTGTAGCTATTAACTGCTCAGGTATAACAAAAAAAGAAGATAAAAGTATCAGGCTTTTTGATCTGGTGCTGTACATCACCACAGTAAACAATGAGGCTGTATGAGGGGACACGGAGCCCAATTAGCCATCTCTGCCGTCAAGTATTTAAACAGCGTGCCAAGATGATAGCAGTAACCTGCATACTTTCATCTGTGCTCCACACTCATCAGCATGCTAGCACCTCAGCTGCTGCACTGCATCCTGGGTAATTACCGCTTCCCAATTACCACCCAGCTTGGTAAATATATATCAAATAAACAAGCAACAAACCGTCAATTAGGAGCACCCTTTCATAATGGGGGGTCCGAAATGATGTTTTTTAGCACGTGCCGAAGAAGGCTGGAGCATTGCACTTCAAAGCGGAGTTGCAGCGGTACATCTCACCATAACACTTTGTAAAATACTAATGTTTCTGAGGCAATTATTGTACGTGTCTAATAGACGAGAGCAACACATCCGGGTGCTTCCCCCCTGCGTCAGGGCCCCACTCCTTTTTGGGTGAAAACATTCGCTCTCATTTGACTGGCGGAAAATACAGATTCTGAGTTTTTTCGTCGTTCACAACCAAAAATGTTGAATATCATGTGTTTTTGATCAACAAGATGATCTGATTTATGGTTAAATTAAAAAGCTACGGAGGAATGATGTCTGTTCAGTCTGCCGGTAGACAAGTGTCAGGCAGCAGGCTAACATTTAAAGTAGTTTTTCTAACACTCAAAATGGGATTTCCTTGGCTTATTAGTGTTTTATATTTTAATCTACAGTCACTACTTTGACTTTTAACATGACAAATGTTTACTTTGATGATTGACGCTACCTCATTAGTATCACCAGCAGTGACGTGCTCTCATCTATAGAGAGGTGAAGTCCCTCCCTTTCCGGGGGAGCTCCATGGGACCTTATTTCGGAAAAATTATGTATTGAAGTCAATGGAGAGAAAAAGATTATCTTTTGATCCCGTTTGAATTGTGCCACGAATTACACATATGATGTTTGTCAATTCAAAAGATAATTTTGCAAGTCAAAAAAATTAAAATGTGTCGTAAAACTGTGAAGTAACACATTTTTTTGTGTGAAACCGCTCAATGAACTACATCTCCCGTCTCGCACCACACACCAAGACGGCCGTCACGTTGGCACATTTCACTTCTTTCTTTCAGAATGAGGCGAAAAGTATTAAAAGAGGTGAAAATCACTCCAAGTCTGGGCATGTTGAGAGCTGTACATACACACAAGGGGAGTTAGTCAGTTCTGTAAGAGCCAGCATGCGGGACCGGGACTCTGGGATTTGTAGTCTTTCTAGTTGCGTATTTTTCATAGTCTTATATTTCAACAGTTTTACGACAAACTGTGACTTTTTTGACATGGAAATTATCTTTTAAATTGACAAACATCATATGTGTAATTCGTGGCACAATTCAAACGGGATCGAAAGATAATCTTTCTCTCTCCATTGACTTCAATACATAATTTCTCCGAAATAAGGTCCCATGGGTCGGAAGTAGAAGGGCGGGACTTCGCCTCTCTATAGTGGTGAGTGATGACGTGGTTTGGTAGGCCAAGCAGGAAGTTAGCATCACAAGGGGTGACGTGACAAAAAGCAATGGGATATTTTTTATTTGATTTTGGAATATAGCAGAAAAATAAATGGTGGTAAACACATATACAGTATGTAGCAGACTTTAAGGTCTTAATGGTTCAAGTGGACTAGTAATGAACTTATGTTTGTTTTTCTGTGATGTTTTACCTTTAACATTAACATAGTAAACGTTAAACAGTGTGTGTTACTATGGAAACAGAATGTTGAGAGTAACTGTTTCCAACAGTTTATTTTGTTGCGTTTTCAGCTGTGTTAATGAACCTTACAAACGTTGTAAAGATAAACGTTTATGTTTATGATACCTTAATGTTTTATTGAGGAGGATAATCACTGTGCGATAGTACGTAAATATATAAGGTAACACTTCAAACAAACTACATCACGGTCACATGACTTCACCTCACCACCGCTAAGCTAAAGGTAGCTATTGTTCAGTATGATGATGTTTAGTTATCTCACTGAGTCACTCTTTAGCAACCACCATTGTTGAGACACATGGAAGCTTCAAATATTAAATCAGTGGGGGTAATTCATGTCGGAGAACATAAGAAGAAACTGTTCAGCTTGTGTTAACCAAAGACCTTAATTCAGGCTTTTAAAAAGAAACAAAAAAAACATGCTAAGTGCTAATTCATTTCCCAGTTTTAGGACTCATTCCTGCACCACTCTATCAGGAGGTGTTTAAGTTGACAAATGGGGCAAAATATACAACATGGAAACAGCCCTGCACCACAAAGACGAGTTCAAAAAGAAACATGGCCTTTTTTCTTCACAGACGAGTGAAGAGGGGACAGTAACATTGTTGAATTCAAAGGCGAGGAGAACAGCTGCAGAAACAGTCTGTCAACAAAATTTGCATTGCTGCTCTCTCCTCATCTCCATTACTCTCTCCTGTCTCTCCTCGAGCCCACGGAGCTGCCGGCTTAGATCTGAGTACTCTGATGGCTTATCACATAGCGAGCAGCAGGCTAAGCCGGAGTGATGCGCCCAAAAGACATGATCAAAGCGCACCAACTTTTCCACCCGGCAATGATGATGGAAGAGCAGGCCCTGCCATGTTGTGTTTCTTATTAGGGCTGCGACTGCCAACTGAAAACACAGCCAAGGAGTCAAGGATGAGGCCCTTAAAGATGTGCTACCGTAACCTTACTGTGCATTACGCTGCTGCTGCAGTTAACAGGGTTTAAGTGGTGGTATGTGACATCTCCACATTAGTCAGTTTCAGTTTTGCTGCTCTCTTTCTCATGTTGATTTAACAAGAGCTGCAGTCGTAAGAAGGCTTTGGCTATTTCCTGCTTTTATTTCATATCAAAGGGAATGTGTTGGGGCTTTGGACTAACAAAACAAGACTTGGAGAAATGTATGAATATTTTCTGATATTTTATTGACCAACAATAAAATGCCATAATCACCATGTAACTCGGTTATGAAAACAATAGCTACCTTTATTTAGCCTTTCATAGTATCTTAAGCTTTTAATGTGCAGCTTCAAGCATCCCCTTTTGGATAAGTCTTAATATTAGAGCAATTTGGTCAGAGTAAAGATTGTTACATTTCTCTCAGCAGTCCGTTACAAACAGATAGATAACATAATATATGGTCCCTCACAACTAAACCATAAATAAGCCACAACAACTGTACGAAAAAAAGCAAATTTTCACCCAAAAAAACCTGAAGGATCATAAACTATCCAACCGAATGAAAAGTGATTTCTGGCAACAACAGCACTAAAAAAAAAAAAAAACGTTATAAAACACAACTCTGAAGTGATGCTTCTTTTAAACCAGGGGTGTCAAACTCAAGGCCAGGGGGCCAAATCCGGCACGTGACTTCATTTTCTGTGGCCCTCAAGGGCTCGCAAAGAATATTATATGTTTATTATACGGTTACATGATGATTTACAGAAGCACGTTGCCCAAAAACTACATCTCCCACAATGCATCTCATTTTAGACTTTTTTTTCTTCTAAATATGCCTTTTTTCTCAGAATTTGACTTTTTTTCTTAGAATGTTACTACTTTTTTTTTTAAATGTCACTTGAGAGAAGAGACTTGCAATTATTTGCCCCAGACTTCTGCTTTCAGACGTTGTTAATTATTAAGTTATTACCCTATCTGATAATAATCCAATGCAGAGGCAATAATGTAATATAATACATTATTTTATATATTTATATATATATATGTATTTTTATATAGTCTTAAAGTTACAACCGGCCCTTTGAGTGCAGCCATAATGCTGATGTGAACAGCGATTAAATTGAGTTTGACACCCCTGTTCTAAACTCTCACAAGTCATTGCGTCTATATTAAACATCCCATTAAGGTCACGTTTAAAAAATTGCTCAGGAATAGCCTCATTCCAACGTAAACTGAAATATGCATTAGTTTCTCTTCCCACGACAACATTTCTTATAGAAAACTGTAATGACGGACAACATTTTTTTATAGTTACTATTATTAGGATCTTCAATACTTCCTCTGTGTACACTTTTAGGCCAAAAAGACAGGGACATCTTTTGTAAATGAGGATTTGTAGTTGTTTGAACTTTTGTAAATATTGTGAAGATTTAAACAGAAAGGATGAATCACTGACACCTCATCTCCCCCGGCAAAATAAACCAATCCACTTTAAGAGTAATAACAGCCACCTCTCAATGTAAACTTTCATCAAATTCTCTTAAATGTAAAAGCACATCATCCATCAGGTCCTGGGAGCCACATCATAAACACACACACTTACAAACATAGAGAGTGGACAGCTGATAGAAACAGGTGCTCAGGTTTCGCCTGGCAGCTGAGCGCAGTTTGGAGCATATGGCTGAGCCCTGGATGTCTGCAGGAAATGTTTGTATCTTACCTGTTTCAGTCCCAAAACAGACATGTGTTGTGTGCTATTAAAGAAGATCTGATGTTAGGTATTGCTTTCTAGAAGGCTGTAGTACTTACTCAATACGGGAACAGGGAATGGTGTGCATTTGGTAGCATAGAAAGGGGTTAAAGAAAGTAACAAAAGGGTGAGGGGATGTAAAAGAAAGTTGAATGGGTTTCACCACACTGCAAAGCAAACTTCCCTTAATTATTCATCCATCTGTTCCAATACTTCAAAATAACAACACTTCTAAAACAAACTTAAACCAATGGATACAACCAAATATGCAGGATAATTCTATTAGGCCTAAGTTATCAAATTATGGTACATGATAATGATCCTTTTACGATACGTAATTATCGTGCGTATGGTCACGATCATTTATTCAATACTGATTTATTCTACGATGTATGAAAATGACCATGATAACTTTTACGTTACGATTTATTGTACGATACTGTACATGGACCTGACGTGGATTTTTACGTTTGCAACATATCTTACCATACTGGAAATGACTTCGATATTTTTTAACGATATTGACTTATCGTAGAATATATGGGCATGACCGCTTTCATTTTAACATGAACAACTTAGCCCTCAATATATGGACATGACCATGATAACTTTTACGTTATGATTTATCGTACGATATATGAACATGGATCATTTTTACGTTAACAACATATCTTACCATGTATGAAATTACTTCACAGAACGTTACGTTATTGACTTGACGTTCAATATATGGACACGAAATGTAGTTTTTACGTTAACGATCGTAAAATAATATGAAATTAGATCATTTTGACGTTATTGACTTATCGTGCGTAACGGACATGACTTTGACAATTTTTGAAATGCCATAACATTTTCTTAAATGGACAATATGTTTCCAGTCCAACAGCAGCTATCCTCACAAACCAAACTTAGATATTTTCCAACAATTGACACAATCTGTTTGCCATTGATGTACTGTATTCCTGATACACAACACCAGCAGTCAACACATTTTTGCAAACTAATTGTAGTTGCATGAGCAAGGAGGACCTTTGTTGTCAGCATCCGTCCCTTCACTACGAACAGATGACACTAGAAGATAGTTATTAATGGCTGCATGGGTTAATGGTTGTCCTGAGCATTTGACTGTCTCCATAGAGACTGAGGAGCTCATCTGTCCACTCTCTGACCAGAAGCCAAGCCGGTGCTCGAGACACACGCACCTTAACCCTGGAAATAATGTTCTACTTTCCTTTTGTTATCACTTAATGCAGCTCTAATCAGCGTGCTGCAATCATATTCATATTGCGAGTAATCTTTTCCTTTGTCTGTGTGAATCAAACATGCAAAACTCACATGACAAATTCATTTACCAGAAAAATCCCTTTTATTCATCTGTCACTTGCCGTCTCGCTTTGTGCAAAAAGTGTCTCAAGCTGAACTGGTTCGAGGGCGTCTTGTATGCGAAATCAAATGAGGGGTGAAGCCGGAAAAATCAAATCTTAACAAGAAACAGTAAGAAGCAAAAATGCAGGACCTTATTCCCACACTGGACTGAAAATAACTCTCCTTATCGTTCAGCTGCAAGCGAGGGGTGCACAGTCAGTTTACTGCACAGGGTATTTCAATGTGTGTTCACAAATACTGAGCCGTCAGATGAAAGAGAGGGCCGCTCCACTCAGGGATGGGAGTCCTCGTGCTGAATGCATGAGCGACTGATTACTTTCTTACCAGTTGAACCTCGGCTCTCTACGAAAGAAGAGCCTGAAGTGGCAAAACTAGAAACAAGGGCTTTCCAAATAGTACAAAATCCCAGATTGGTGCGTCAAGGATCTTTCATTGTTACGATGCATACAGCTGCTCTTCCTCAAATTTCAAGCATTTTTTTTTTTTTGTACTTGCCCCCCTGCCAACTCAATGTATTCAGTCGTAGTAAGGAGCACAGAAAAGTAGAAGCAAACACAGGGGAGAGAGGGGACTGGTTTTCCCAGCAGAATGTCAGTATGTAGCGGCTGTGTCTAACAACAGGCCGAGAAAAAAGTTGCAAAGAAAGTTCATCCTGTGTTTTAAAACCTGGGTCAGCGTTTGCGAAGGTCCATTTCTGCATAAGTGAGCACACAAACCCCGGCGCCTGTTCAAATAGTGTGCAGCTCTCTCTCAGGCAGCTCATGACAACAGCCCAGCAGCAGCACTGTTTGATCTCCAATGTTTTCCTTAATCTGGGTTGTCAAGGTTCGCTTGTTGGAGGCTGTTTACTTTACTTCTCCTACAAAAAAGTGTTTTTTTTCCCTCAGACAATGACTAATCCAAAGACCAAGAAGGAGGGGAGCCCTGCCAGCAATAGTTGTTAAAGCTGCAGTTTCCCTTTTGTAAAACAATTCACATGGTTCTAGTCCAGCTGCAGACTTAACTGTAAAAAGAAATATTAGGGTAATTCTTGAGTGTGTAACGTTTACTCTAAATGGAAAATAATCTGCTTTAAAAAACTGTTTTCCGTCCAATTCTGTCTTTACAAACTAACAAATCCACATGGATTAAATACACAATATTTGTGTTTATATTCTGTATATACATTTGAAAGCAGCAGAGTAAAATTCATTATATTTCTAATTGTCTGAAATACACCTGTTTAGAAAATTGATCAAAAAGAAATTAGATATACATATGTTACATTTATGTTTATGTGCTTTTTAATGTATTTCTACAGGCTAATTATATTTCTAAGTACATTCCTTTTAGACAATAAATTAGGATGACATAACGTTAATTTTACAAACACACTATATCAATAACAGATCATTGTTGATTTGACAAAAAAGTTAGTATTTTTCAGAAGTGATAATAAAGCCTATTTACAGTTAATAAAAACTATTAACTTTAACCCACACTGGGGGTGACTTGACTGGCTAATAAACAGTTTACTTTTATAGCAGTACAGTTAAATAAAGCGTGTTAATTACTTAATGTTGAGTTTAAGTTACCACAGTTATAATGTATTATTTAAATCCTTTGTATTAGTCTGATGACAAGTTGACTGTAAGTGGAATATCCGCTATTAAAGTAACACTGCACACACACACTGAAACACCAGCCTGTCACACCGCTGAAGCCGAACAGCGAAATAAACTTAGTCTGTTAGATACAACTATATAACAGATATTAAAACTATTGTCTCGGGCAGTAGTAAAGCTTCCTCCGGTCTCTCGCAGTTTGGAGGACAGCTAACACGTGGGGGGAAAGCTCCCTCTTTGGTGTAACTCCAAAGAAATCACGGCACTCAAACTTCCCTTTCCCCCGTTCAAACTTAACAACTTTTAACAGGTAGCGTTGTAATTATCACTTTTTTAACAAACTAGGGTTATGAAGGTGCCTTTCCCTCGGGGGGTGGGATTTCATAGCCTCAACTAAGTTGCAACTTTCCAAAAAAAGTATAGGACACAACTCTCCAAAAACTACACTAAACAGCACTACCAGGCAGCCCACATGCTATTAATACAGGTGTTTCTTTATGACTTTATTGTAACAAATGTAGCAAAAACCGAAACTCCGTGTGTGTGCGTTTGCATCAGCAGGTAGCTAAAGACACGATACAGCAAATGTTAACAATAGGATAATAGTGAAACTTACCCGAAAGGCTTTTTTTTTTACAGCAGCTAACAGGCAGGGTACCGTTTCGCCAGTATGAGATAACGCGTGCAACAAATCAAACCGTAAACACCAACAATATCACTCCGCCCGCCTCTGGTCTGTTGGTGGCTGAGGTGGTGGTGCGGCGGAGGTGAGGAGGGAGGGGGGGACTAACTAACTCACTAACTTAACTACAAGGAGAAAAGAGATATCATCTTACCGAGGGCGTCGAAGAAGATCAACAAAATGTGGAGTTTCACACTCGCCGACTCGTTTCCCTCTGCCTCGTGCACAGAAAAGGCACTAGCTCCTCTGTTTCTTAATGTTCATATTAGATTTTTTTAACACGCCGAGCAAAGAAGGAGGAAAAAAAAGAAAGAAGCAAGCATCGCGGATTTGGATGTTGTTGTTTTGATGTTCCAAGTCCGTGACGTCATATCCACCTGCTGTAAACAACGATCATTGCATCGCGGATCCTTCATAAGAAACATCACACAAGTACAATTCAGTAGCACTTAGTAGGTTCCTTTCTATGGGGAAATGTAATGATATGCATTAGTTTTAGCTCAAAGTGTGACAGGAGAGAGGGGGCTGTCAGAAAAGCTAAAATGTCTAAAGCTGACTAATTACATCTGAGGCAGAATGAACTTATTATTATTTCCAAAAAGATCTTCTTTTTTTGTATCTGAGGATCATCATAACTGTTCCAACGCCTCACTGCAGAAACATGACATTATTTGAGATAATTACCAAAGATGTTTAAATCTCAAATGTGAGAAGTTTTAAACTATAATGGTTTTTTTAAATGACAGTGTGTATAACTAGAGGACAGTTTTATGATGTTGTCATTTGGCATGTGGGCCAATTCTTCATAATATGTTCAAGGTGGCATGCATCTTTTGCAACAAAGTAATTCAGAATCACTGCTTGACATTTTTGTTGTGGTTGAAAAGTTGTGTGCACTCCTAAATAGTCTTTCCTCAGCATGTCTGTCACAAGATGTGCAGAAAAACATTATGACAGTAATTAAAAACCTCTGTCACTTGGCCCTGAAGAGGAGAATGACCACGTGCCACTCCAACAGTCCAGTTAACAACTCATTGTAAAGCAACATTAATTTAACCTCAAGAGAAAATATGTTAAGTCCTTTTTTGTCCTTGGTCAAGGTCTTGAGGAGCACAGCTCATTTCGCTTTAAACGATATTCCATGTATCATTGCTGCATCTGTAGTGCTGCTGCTGATCTCTCTCATAGAGTCTGTTTGTGGGTAGAGAGCGCCACCCTCTGGCCGTGCACACACACAGGAACATAAATAGTTCCAAATAATGTGTTTTATACACATTTTACATACTTGTGTTTGTGTAGTACAATGTCCACATTTGTATTAGCCTATAGTCTATATATATTTTCAATTTGATTGCATTATTGCACATTTTTACTCAAATGCATAATTTGTATTTTATTGTATTTGTATCTTCTTATTGCAAATGTTTACTTAACCTATTTGAATATGTATATATAATTTATATTTTATTTTATTGTATTATGTTCTTATTCTTGAAATGTATATTCATATTTTATTTACATTTATTTGTATTTTCTAATTTGAGATGTTTCTATTGTATGTTTGTTTTGTTTCTACTCTTTTTATTTTCACATTGTGTGCCATTTTAACATGCTGTGACAAAAAGAACATCCCAAATTGAGATCAATAAAGTACATTCTATCTTATTTGTATGTATTTCTTTGTATTTCTTTTTAAATTCTGAAATGTAGTAACTGTCCTGAAACTTAATTTCCCTCGAGGACAAATAGAGAATTAATTATTGGCCTACACATCTCAGCTGAGACCTGTTATTATATTCATTTAATTCATTTATTTAGAACAGTTTAAAATACAAGCTGATGAGCTCTCTGAAGCTTAAGGGGCCGGAACACTTAATAAAGGTAAGTTAGGTAAGAATGGAGAAACCAGCTCGAGTGCGCTAGAATTTGAAAATACACAACCGGAAAAGATCTGCCACTTCCTTCAGACTTCCTTACAGAGCCCCTCCTCCAACACACACGAACGCGCACATGACCAATGAGGGCACGAGATAAGTTTGTGCACAGATGGAAGGCTGACAGGCAGGTAGGCCATCCAGTTACTTTAGCCGGGCTGGCTCAGATGATTGGTCGTGCTTTTTACAGCGCCACGGCTTCCACAGATGACATTTTTTAATGTATTTATTGTCAAAGCATTTAATTTATTCATTGTATCGGGATGTTAAGAACATACCATGGAATATAACAAAAAGTGTATTTGCAAAATATGTTACCAACGCATCTAAAATTGGAGAAAGTTCATGTATTATACAGAAACATTCACAAGCTAAAAACAGCAAATAGGCTACCCCAAACTAATCAAACCCTAACATTAAAAGATCAGCAAACATTAATGTATCAGTCTTAACATAAAACGGATAAGATAATAAACACTGACACGGGACAAGTGAACATTATTGTACAGTTTTAATACATTTCAGAGTAGAATAACATGTGTGTTTAAAGCTATTTAGATTCAAATTTTAAAAAAGAATGCTCTGAAACTTTTTTTAGCATCCTTTGGACCAATGTGAGGAATCGTTTCAGAGTGGGCAAGTTTCAGAGTAACAATCAGAGGGCTCGTTCCAACCGGCGAATAACATGGCTCGTTTCACCCAGCCAAAGAGGGCTCTTTTTAACCAATGGGCAATCTGAGGGGTCTTTCCTTTGGGCCAATGAGAGGGCTCATTTCACCCTTTGGGCCAGTCAGAAGACTTATCAGAGGGCTTGTTTCAACCAGTCTAAAAGAGGTATTTCAACCGGCCAATCAGAATGCTTGTTTCACCATTTGGAACAATCAGAAGACTTATCAGAGGGCTTGTTTCAACCAGTCTAAAAGAGGTCTTTCAACCGGCCAATCAGAATGCTTGTTTCACCATTTGGAACAATCAGAAGACTTATCAGAGGTCTTTCAATCGGCCAATCAGAATGCTTGTATCACCATTTGGAACAATCAGAAGACTTATCAGAGGTCTTTCAACCGGCCAATCAGAATGCTTGTTTCACCATTTGGAACAATCAGACTGCTCTATTATTTAAGTCAATTAAATGGCTAATTTCAGAGGGCCAAACAGAGGGCTCTTTTTAGAGGGCTAAACAGAGCTCCTCTCAACCTTCGGGCCAATCAGAGGGCTCCTTTTACCCTTAGGGCTCATCAGAGGGCTCTATCCTTTGAGTGGCAGGTCTGTACATAATGTGTCCATTTGTTGAAACTCATGTTGTTTTATTGTGTTTTTCTCCGCAGTGAATTCATGTTGACATGCTTCTTGAAATGTAATCTCTGATGGTATAACATCACTCCCATTATACTGCTAACAGGATTTGCAGTTTTGCTGTGATTTGTATACTGAGCCCGTCTTTATAGGATTACTGCAGTTTTCAAAAGGTTGTAAACATGATTGTCTGATGTAATTAATGAGAAAAACTCTCACACATGATCTTTGTAATTCTTCAGTGTCTCGATCTGCATGTCAATACTGGATCCACGAGCCCAGCAGCCAGTGTGTCTGCCTCTGAATGTATTATCCTGTTTGTCGGTGTGTTGTGTGGATTAAGGCCCTGACTGGATGGAGTGTAGTTACAAATTAATTGAGGATCACTATCAGTTACGTAACAGGCTCTCCACACACACGCGTGCACACAACAAAGTAATTAGCTTTCTGTTAATTAGGTAATTAAGCATCTGAATAGGAGCTCCTCTTGATTTCCAAAGGGGGAAGGATGGCTTTCATTCTGTGTTTTTCCCCTGCTGCTGGGGGCGAAACATTCAGACTGTAATGAAAGGGAGAAGCTGTGCACATAATGACCAATAAAGCATGAAAGGAGGACAGACTTAAAGGACAGGACACTTTGTTTCTGCAGTTGTACGTGTTGTTGTGCAATGTCTTTTTTTTATTTGTCATATAAAATAAACCACAAAACATCAATAAAGCAATATCCAGAAAACTAGGAAATAAAAAAAATTGCAGTTACTATTATAGGAAACATTATTATATACAGAAACGTGTTTTTAAAGTTCATTACTTTTCAATAAATCATCTCTAAATGTTAATATCATTATAAATAACCTTTCAATAAGAACATGAAAATATACTCAGTACAGTACATTATTTATATTGGCTAAATTGAAGTGGAAAAGTTGTGCAGTTGCAAAAGTAAATAGCAATACAGGTCACAAACTTATTTAGTTTTTGTATTTGCACATTTATTATGTGGGTGATAAATTATGACAATATCTAGATTTTAAGTATAATTGTTCTGGTTTGACAGCATCATGATACTGTCTTTATAAAACACATTCCCAAGAATCAAGTGTCCTTGCAAATGAAGCTTAACTTGTAACATAGGATTTGCGTTTGAAATGCAGCACAAAGGTCAGGTGTCAGAGTAGATCACAGAGCAACAGGAGCGTTTCTCTAAAGATCAAGAGGATTTTCTGCTGCGGGGATCAGCTGCTCTTTCCCCTTCAGACATTACAGAAATGTTTCTGAACGGCCGGCCTGTGGATGCTTATTATGTCTGACCGTGGATTTGGTTCCATGATAAGTGTGCTTTTGGTTTCTTAACCATTAAAAGGGTCTGATAAAGTGCAGCTCGGTGTGGGCACGGTGAGCTCAGAGAGGAGGTGGATGCCTTTTATAACCACATGGGAGAGAGACACTTTAATGTGTGTGTGAGTGCCAGGTGTGATTCACATGGGGCGATTGGGCACATAAGGGGGGGTGGACATTTAGAGTATGTGTGTGTGTGTTTTATCTGATCCGGATGGTTACTAATTCCTTTTCTTTATGGCGGTCATTTTTGACCGGGAACACCATGGGTGTTACAAAGTTGACTAAATCATCCAAAATTCAATGAAAGTGGTGATCAGCCATTTTATATGTTCAAATGTCTACTGTGAAGGATATCAGAAAGCCTTAATGCAATCGAATGTAAAACAAAAAAGGTTATGATTGATGAAAGTAGTAAATCGGTCAGATTTGACCCGAAGACAACAGGAGGGTTAATGGTCAAAATATTGTATTAGTGCTGTGGCTTTACTTAGAGATTCTACTTTGGAAAATAACAAAATAACTGTTGGGTTCTTTTTTTTGTTGCTTTGAATCAACCCCCTAAAATGGCACATATTATTCTATATTCATATGTATCTCCCTCATAGATGTAAATATAATGATGAACGCAATAAACTGTGCTCCACTGTCGGACACAACGTTTAAATAAATATTATATCCTTATATTTATCAGTATTCAATATTTTATAGTTAAAAAAAAACGTTTTGGCACTCATCGATGACATGGTCTAGAAATATAGTGGACCAATCATACGGTAGGCTACAATCAAATTAACACATGTTGACTGAAACTGATTTAATATTTAAATATTAAACATTAATGTGACTCATCAGGCTTTATCTCAAAATGTAAAGTGGCCTTATTGTACTACATTTCAGACAAACACACTACAGGAAAGGGAAAACCCAAATAAGCATAATAGTTAAGTCCTTTGAAGACCTTAAAGTAAATATTAAATCAGTTTCAGTCAAAATGTGTTCATTTTATTGTAGCCTACCATGTGATTGGCCCACTATATTTCATAATAGTTAAGTCGTTTGAAGACCTTAAAGTAAAAATGTTAAATATTTCTGTTCTCTTTTTTTTCACTGGCAATAAGCAGTGATTTAAGGCTCTTACTGTATATGACATTAACTCACGTCCACATGTTGTTAGTACTTTAAAAGAAGAAACAGGCATAATATGAATTGTGTTTTTCATTTCAATTTTATTTACTTTGCTCATGTCACTGCAAAAATCATGTTTACAAAGGAAATACTGTCCCCTTATACAGCAACTAACGCATCGACCAGTCTACAGTTTGACAACACAGTACGAGTGGTGAGACACACAATGACCGCAGAAGCATTCAGTTCACTGCAGCCTGCCCTAGTAGAAGAGTTATTGAAGGGAACGGATAGAAAAATAAGTTTGATGCTCCTTAACATGAACACGATCAAATACATGAGGACAGTGTTTCTTCTGGTTCTTTGAAGCAGCAGTTGACTCAATGACTATTGAAACTTACCATATTTTAGACAGAATTTAACATAATGTACATATCCTGCTAAATATGAGGATACTTCATGTTACTTGAACAACAATGCTGCATTTCTCTCAGCAAGTACAGACAAGCTTCACTATTTGAGCTTAAAAAATGTGCAGTATCTCTTTCGCTAAACACACCGTGACCCCGTTCAGGAGAGCGCAGGGTCTACTTTTCAACACGTGTATTGAAAGAAATGTCAAACGTGGCGTGCCTGAGGACATTCAAAGAGGCACCTTTCAGGATGGGTTTTGCTCTTTAGATAAATCTGAGTTTCTTCGGGGGGCGATATCAAGATGTGTTCTGATCCTCTGTGAAGGCTTAGTAACTGAGGGGCACTGGGATTGGAATAGGTAGTCATGTGCAATACTTCCAAGAGTTACCCTGATTTTAAAATTTGATGTATGAAAGTTTCAAACAATCAAATGGGGACAAACTCGATGAAACACTATTAAGATACAAACTACTTACATTTGTTGATTTAACTAAATATGATATGAACTGAGATGTCTTATGTAATAAACAGATACAACTCATTATGTAGAGCCATGCTCATCTGGTAAAAATATACTTTAAAATATTGTAAAAAGACTAAGTATGTATCTCCTACTTCTATAGAGTGGTGCAGCAATGATGTGTGTGTGTATGCTAGCACTGAAGTTAGCATCAGAAGGGCTTCCTCGACTAAAAGCAATGGGATTTTCTCGTAAAATTTCAAATAATACGCTTTTTTTTCTTCGCCAAACATGATTATGATACGTACATGTTATTTTCAGCACGATAATCTCCACATATTAAAATAACATTAATTAATTTAAAGCGTAAATGCAATCAGCAGAAATAAAAAGCTAACGTTAGCCTAGCCACAGACAGGCGGCGCATCACCACCGCTAAGCTAAAGGTGGCTAAAAGTGTATTTAGAGACTAAGGGCACTGGAAGTGGGAAACTGCTGACCCATTTCCTGGTTTGAGGACTCATTCCTGCACCACTCTACACCAGGGATGAACTGTGAGGTCTATATGCCGTGCAGAGAACAGGACCATGACAGTGCAGTTAAGGAGGAAATCAGAATGAACTAACAAGTTATTACGCTGGATAAACAGTCTCTAAAGAGTTCAGATGTTAGGATCAACATGAAACAAGGCATCAGTCATTAAAAGTTATAAAAATATATTGATAACTATTTCCTTGTTGAATGCAAAATAATACCCTTGATTAGGTTGTGGACAGTGCCTTTACACTAAGGCAGGTACAGAGTTCAGGTGAAAATAAAAAAAGTGCGTTACATTCGTTCAATGTCTTGATCGTCCTCCTTCAAAGGCATGATGGTCCATGTGAGCTGAAAGTCAAAGGGGTTCAGGGTGAGTATGAACATGTATTTTAACATGGAGGAGACTTTGTTTAAAGCAGGGGTGGGGAACCTTTTTCCTCAAGGGCCATTTCAATGTTTACAAAATCCTACGAGGGCCGTACAAATTATTGACCTCAACCTCTGCTAAAATCACAGCCCATTCATTTCGCCTTTCTTTCAAGCTGTGCAAAGAAAAAGCAACCTTTTAATCCAGATATCTTTC
>NW_011362915.1:439421-447787 GCF_000735185.1 Notothenia coriiceps | reverse complement strand
AAATAGAAGGGGGTGTACAGAGGCTTTGGATAATTAACTTTTGGAAGAAAATAAGTTAAATGAATCATACGTTTAGTGAGTACATTATCAATATAACGTTCTATTAATGTTAATTATTGATGAATGATGATTAATGTTCTAAAATAGTTTGGGGCCCCTGTCAGTCACGGGCCCTGAGAATCGTCCTAACTTTTCACCCCCTTACGGCGACTCTGCATTTTTTGCTTAATATTTGGACTACAAAAACAATGCTGATATCATTAGAAACCGAGGAATCTCCACTTTCCAACAGTGTATACAACTCAAAATGTGTCTTTGGGTCAATGCAACTGATTTCGATAGAGCAAGTCACATACTGTATGAGGTGGTCCCTGAAAATCCTTGATAATAAAACTTGGATTTTATTTAGCTTTTTTCCATGGACCACCTGCGCGGACCACAGTTTGAGAACCGCTGCTGTAAAGCACTTTGAATTGCATCACTGTATGAATTGTGTTATACAAATAAATTGCCTTGCCTTGCCTACATGGTTGAACATGAACCCTCCAATCAGTGCATTATCTCCAACTGAACCCATCTTCCTGCTGCTATGAAATTCCTTTTGTACCACTGACCTTAATGTTGCACAGGATAATAGCATGCAATTCCCATGGGAAGAACATAGTAGAAGCCTTGTGTTGCTTCTGTGTGTGTTTGTGGAGGCGTATGATGTATATCACATCCTTATTGGAATTGGTGGTTTTCATGCGGTCACAGTAAACCCATGAGTCCGGGTCACATGTGTTTACTGAGCCAACATGCTTTCCTCATATTGATTCTCACATAACTGGTTGTTGCTTCCCCCAAAAATACATTTGAGAAATTGTTTTGCGTTCACCCGGTACATTTCAATTTGACAGTATTGATTTTTTTGTGACATAGAATGCAATGCAGAGCTATTTAAAAATAATCACACACACCCACCCACAGGAGCTGCTCTAATACCACAGAGACAGGTTAGTGTGTGTAGCTCTGGTGGAGCAGCTGGGAGGCAGGTACCATGCACACAAGGGCACCTTGAAACATTTTTACTGATTATCTTTACATTCAAAATAAACCTGGTTTTACATAGTTAAGGTGCCCATTCCAATTTTAAATCAGGATAATTGCACTGTCAACAACTCATGACATCTGTTTGTGCTTGTCTAAACGTTTTTAGATTCCATCATTGTTAAAAACAACAAATACATTTTTTACAGATTCATTATTAATGTTGTCATAAACAACAGTCCCTTAACCCTTAGATGCATAAGTGGGTCTTTTTTGACCCGGTGAGATGGTTTTCTTGAAGAATCTTTGTAATTACATTTTTTTATCATTTCATATTCCAGCTAATCCTCAAAAAACATGTTTTGGATATCATGCCATTCAAATTTTAAATTTACATTTGATACATTTTAAGAAATTGTAGTTTTTGTATTTCTACCCCAAGCTTCCATAAGTGGGTCTTTTTTGACCTGGTGAGCTGGTTTTCTTGAAGTATCTTTGTAATTACATTTTTTTATCATGTCATATTCCAGCTAATCCTCAAAAAACATGTTTTGTATATCATTCCATTCACATTTTAAATTTACATTTGAAGAAATTGTAGTTTTTGTATTAATACCCCAAGCTTCCATAAGTGGGTAAAAAATGACCTGCATGCATTTTCTATGGAATCCTATGGGAACCTTTGATTCTTATCACCTGTTGCTGTCAGGAATACATTCACTGTAGACCACACAGACTACATCACAAGTGACACCTCTCAGGAAGATTATTTACACAGCAAGATCTGATACCTGTCGATAATAATAATAATAGTAGAACACACAGACCACATCACAAGTGACACCTATAATAATAATAATAATAATAATAATAATACATTATATTTGTATAGGGCTTTTCAAGGACTCAAAATTGCTTTACAATATAAGGGATTATATTATATAATATTAGGGTGGGGGGTATAGGACTATCACACTTGATCAACCGGCATGGATTGATGGGGGGTGGGATATGAGTAGACAAGAGGAGAAGAGATGAGTTTTGAAAAGGGACTGGTGAGGGTCTCAGAATGGTGGAGATCTTTGGACAATATGTTCCAAACGTTTTTTTTCAAAATGTACAACATTTTTCTAAAATTATAAATTGTGAAAAATTAAATATTAAATATTTCTAATGTGAACCAAAATATAATACTAAATATGATACAATTGATTTTTCTTAACCAAAATGACAAAAATTGCATAAAAACACATATCTAATACGGGTCCTTTTAGACCCACTTATGGAAGAGTGTAGGGTCCAGTCACTCGTGCATCTAAGGGTTAAAGAGTGAGCCAGTACTGGTTCAGTGGTATCATGTGATGTTTTGCCCAGATAGAGAATGAAGGATGCAGCCCCCCCCCACCCCCTTTGGCATCCCCTCTTCCCTCCATCCACAACTTCAGATGCAGGAACAACTGTCACTAGCACGCCCTCTTTGTGCAGCCGGCACAGACATGTCTGTCATTCGATATTTGGCTCATGCTAAGCAGAGGAACAGCTGCGCGGCGCAGGAAACAGCGAACAGGGAAAACAGTAGCCGTGTGAGTTGTTTCTGACAGCTCCTCCTGTTGTGCGAGTAAGTGTCCCTTTAGGATTTGGGCTTTTTCCCTGCGGTCCAAAACTATTTGACCAGTCCAAATGCTCAAATCAACTCATAGGAAAAGTTTAAACAGGGTGAACATTTAACGTTTAAAGGTCCCATATTATACTGTTTTGCATCAATATATTATAGGTCTCAGATATATACAAAACATGTCTCTGAAGTGTTTGGCTCGAAACACCAAACAGATCATTGCACCATCCCCTCTGTTTCAGCTCTGTTTCCAAAGTGCTGGTTTTTATATAAATGGATCAGGACAAAAAGAGAGAGAATCTTTTTTTCTGAAACTTTCAGAATCTCTTTACACAGACGGGACACATGTTTATGTATAAAAGACATGAAAAAGTGGATTTTGCATAATAGGTGACCTTTAAAAGACACTTCTTTCATCATCTGTATGCTAAAGAGTTTTGTTGACTGTTGGAAATAATGATGTTTGTTTTGAGTTCAAATTCAAATGTGACGGCGTGTAAATGTGCCCCAAATCTCCCATTATTTAAGAAATTATCTGAGGATTTCGCAAAGCAATGTCAGTTTTCAAATTTGCTAAATCCTCGAGTGGCAACCTAATTATGACAAAATGTCCAAACACTCACATTTCCCACTTCATCTTCCAAAAGTCCTTTAGCAGCTCTGAGCTACTGTTATCCCTGCCAGGGAAACAGACCGTTGCCCAGGCAACCTCAGTTCTGCCGCCATGGCAGCTGTAACTGTGGCGAAGGGGACGCGGAGTGCCAGGGTGGACAGGTGTTACCGGGGTCTCCGGGATCACCAAGGGTCTCCTAGGCCATCCTCCTACGTCGTTACACATGTGGAGCAGCGCTAACAAGCCCCTCACACACTAACACACTCCTCCTCTGCACTGCCATCAGAACTAGACTCGAGACCGCTGAGTTACACTAATATTCTGTGTCATGCTCTTGTCGAATTAGACGTGCACATGGTTCTTGCCAGCTCGGAGCAGGAGGTCCGTGCCACATGGCTGCATGTTTCTTTTTTTGCTTTTTTTGTCGGATACACATCCTGTAGGTATGAGAAATGACTCATGTTCAGTGAGACATGGTAACCTGCTCCAAGGCAGAGTAATGGGACACTGCACAAAAAGTCAAACAAGCTCTCATTACCTTTCATCCAGGCAGAACATGGAGGCCAGCGCCCAGAACTGGTCCTAGAAAATTCTAAAGGGAAATAAAACGTGTGCTAGTAGAAAGCAATAGTTGAGAGTGTGTCGATTTAATAGCAACAGCGTGTGCAGACCATGAAGGAAAGATAGTTCTGTTACTGAGTCAGTGTGGCGAGGCTCGAAAATGTCTATTTTCAGGGCTTGCTTTAAGTAGGGTGAGTCACCAGGCTTTTGGAGCACTGACTGCATGTGTGTGTGTGTGTGCGCGCATGCTTGTATGCACATGTATTTTTATGTGATACCGCTCCCTCTCCCTCTATCTCCGTCACACACACGCAAACAGACACACACATGTGCCTGCCCGCCGGGTGCAGGTCTGTGACGGGTTAGGCATTTTGGGTGAGGGCCATCCTTCTCTCTGTCTTTCCCTCGGCTCTTAGCAGTGAGCTGGCCCTCGCGCAGGGACAGGCAGCAGCTTCAATCTGTTCGGTAAATACTGAGATAAGTAAGGCCCACCCATTGCCGTGGCAGAAAATAACTCACGCCAGACCTGCAAGGGCAAAGATAGCCCGCTCTGTACAAAGTGTGGAGAAGGCATACCTTCTGAAGAGAAAATTGTGTACATAAATTAGCTATTTTGAGATATTTGGGGGTGGGAAGGAAGGCAGAGTGACAAACAGACAATGAGAGAAAGGGAAATGGGAAGAAAAGCAAATGAGAGATGCAAACCTCTTCCTGCTGCCAGTGAAATGTCAATGGAACCCTGGGGATGCATTGATTAACCTCTCTACTCCTAATCTGCCTGCAGCCTCTGCTCCAATCACTGAAGGCAAACACACAGACTGGTGCTCTACAGATGGACAATAGGGCCAGATCGGCATAAACAGGCCAAGGACTGGTTTAAAAGAGGCAAGGCTACCAGAGTTAATTTTGAACTGAAAATTCAAAAGCACTTTGGGATGACTCATGTTTTAATTGAAAGAGTTAACAAAGTCTGACCAATGACAGTTCCTCATTTTAGTCTCCCTTTTTTAGATGTATTTTTCCTTTTAACATCAGAGACAGCTTATTCTCTTAGATTTAGGATAAGAGAATGAAACAAAAGCACGATGAAAACGATTGAAGAGTTGTTTTGTCTGAAAACGATAACAAAAGTAAAAAAATACTTACAAGAGACGAAGGGGATGACTTCAAAAAGCTTTTATGTTTGATCGAAAGTCCCAAACTTAATTTTTTTTGCACTGACTGTAATTCAATACCATAAAAAGCAGAACATCTTCAACTCGGAAAACACCGGAATCGACCATTTTACAGATTATTAGACAAATCAATATAGCCTTATAGGTAGGGAATTCACTTCAGAAGGGCAGATTTTTTTCGGTTGTGTACTTTAAAATTCTAGCGCACTCGAGCTGGTTTCTCCATTCTTACCTACCCTACCTTTAATCCAATGTGCTTTTGTCTCTCCCACAAGAGGCAATCTTTAGAGCATAATTAACTCCTCAAATGATCTTTTCAGATTGGTTTATGTGTCTGTTTGTTTGTCAGCAGCTTTCTGAAAAATAAAAAGAATGGCCTGAATTTCATGAAACTTGGCTTCATGAAGCACCACCTCTTACATTTTGGAGCGTATCCAAAACATGGGTCAACTGCACTGATTATTCTTCACTTTCAACAATAGAGCATTGACTTGACAGAGGTTAGCACCCTGAAAGTCCCCTTTTAGTTATAAGTATAATCATTAAAAGCCATCATAGAATAGATATTATGCATTTAAATCAGCTGTATGAAGCTCTGTATGAATACTTAGATTCTTATAACATTTGTTGTGTACTAACGTAGCAATTGTTGATAAGGTGGTATTCATACAATTGATAGGTAAATTTCATAGTCCTCTCCAGAGACTAACTTCCCCCTGTATTTTCTTTTCTCCGGCAGTTTGCTCCCAGTTCTCCAAAGGTGTGTACGCCATCATCGGCCTGTATGACAGGAAGACGGTCAACATGCTCATGTCCTTCTGCGGAGCGCTGCACGTCTGCTTCGTCACGCCGTCCTTCCCCATCGAGACGGCCAACCAGTTTGTCATCCAGCTGAGGCCCGAGCTCCAGGACGCTCTGGTGGGAGTGATCGACCACTACGGGTGGAACAAGTTTGTCTACATGTACAGTTCAGACTCAGGTAGGAAATCATTTTATTTCACCTCACATCATACTGTAATTTTAAACGAGACATTTGAATGGAAACCTTTATGTTTTTGTTTCTTTTGTTATTTTTTTTCAATATATATTTTTGGGATTTTCAGGTGAAACGATACAAAAAACATTGGGGACAACACAACAACACATAATAAAACCCACAAAACAATAACAACCATCAATGACAAAAACAGGCAAACAGCAACAGTAGCAACCTAGTACTCATGTGTTAGCAATTATAACACTTGACCATTCTTCCTTCATGTACGGTGCAATTGGGGACCAGTTTCTAATAAACTCATCCAGCGTTCCTCGCAGCATGTGTGACAGCCGCTCCAATGGCAGAATTGACATCAGTTTTTGAAACCATAACAAAAGATTAGGCGGATCTTCATCCAACCATTTCTGGAGGATTGTGAGTCGTGCTGCATTCAGAGCAATACCAATAATATGTCTATGTCTACGTTCGTGATTTAAATCTGATCCGAGGACACAGTTACATAAGTTAAAAGGTAAGTCTATGTCAAACACTTTTCTGATCTCAGTTTGCATTGACTCCCAAAAATATATAATTTGAGGGCACGATAGGGCTGCTCGATTATGGCAAAAATCATGATCTCGATTATTTGGGTCAATAATTGATATCACGATTAAACGTCAAAACGATTTACTTTGAAAACATCCATTTATTGAAAAAAAAATGTTTAACAGTATTTTTTTAACAGTTGATTACCTTGAACTTTAAGTATATTTCAACTGAAAAACCAATACAAAAAATAAAAATAAATAATCGTTTTATTTCGATTATGTTGTTTTCATAATCGTTGCAAGCCAAAATCGTAATTGCGATTAAAATACGATTAATTGAGCAGCCCTTGGGCACGATCACATGAGATGACTGGAATTGCCAGAGCTACGTTTTTAACAAAGCCTTCAGTTTTATGGTATTCATTTTATTTTAGTGGTAATATTTTTGAATGTTTTATGTATTTGTATTGTCTTTTGTTGAATCTTATTTTATTTTGTTTCTATTTGTATTCCACACACTATCTTTTCTTCTCATTTTTCTGTAACTCCATCATATACAATGTTGTTGTTGTTGTTGTTGTTGTTGTTGTTGTTGTTGTTTGTTTTTAATCTGTAAATCCCACTGAGACAAATGATTGCTTTGTGATATTGGGTTATACAAATAAAGTTTGATTTGATTTTCATTTGGTTACCCAGAGACGAGGAGGCGACGACGGGAACGACGGCGGTGTGAGGAGGCGTGGCCAAAGCTGCGTTTGAGGAAACCACGGCAACAAGAAGAGGAGGAGGAAGAGGAGGAGGAGGAGTGTCTTTGATTTGAGAAGAGGAGGAAGAGGAAGTTACTGAGGGGTCTTCATCGCCATTTTCTGGGACGTTGAGGCCATCGCCGATGGAAATGGATCGAGACATTTTCGCCATGGAGCTGGTGGTCGGACTCATGTAAGAGCGAGACGTCAACGCAGAGGAGGAGGAAGAGGAGGAGGGGGCGGGGGATGAAGATTTCCTCGGGGTGGCGAAGGCAGAAGGAAAGGGAGAAGGAGAAGGAGTGAAGGAGGAGAAGGAGGTGGGGGCGTGTTCCTGATGAGGGGATTTGGGGGATTTAGGGGAGGTGGGGTTGGGTCTCTGGAGGGTGGAGGGTAAAGATGGAGGACGTCTGGGGGAGGAAGGGAGGGTGGTGGGACGCTGGAGGGGGAGGAGCTTCAGAGGGGGGAGGTCTCTGCAGGGGGAGAGGGGGGAGTCACCTGAAGAGAGAGAGGGAGAAGGAGTGTTATTCATATCCTTAAAGGTCACCTGTTATGCAAAATCCTCTTCTTCATGTCTCTTCTACATCAACATGTGTCCCCTCTTCTTCATGTCTCTTCTACATCAACATGTGTCCCCTCTTCTTCATGTCTCTTCTACATCAACATGTGTCCCCTCTTCTTCATGTCTCTTCTACATCAACATGTGTCCCCTCTTCTTCATGTCTCTTCTACATCAACATGTGTCCCCTCTNAGTTACGTCGCGAGCTGCGTACATGATTTCAAATACCGCGAATTAATCTGTCTTGTGAGGGTTTCCCCGGGAAACAAACACAATACACACAAATGCGTCACAGATTAATTCGCGGTATTTGAAATCATGTACGCAGCTCGCGACGTAACTAGGAGTCTAGTGGACGGTATCAGTACTACAAGTAAAACAAATTAAACTAATCTTTTTATTATTTTTTTTTATTAATTACGTTTTTCATAAATTAATCTGAGGGCCGCAAAAAGTGGAGGTGGGGGCCGCATGCGGCCCACAGGCCGCCATTTGCCCATCCCTGCTATATGCCTTACATTCATAATGTCAGCGGGAGGGAGGGGG
>NW_011362915.1:436356-439177 GCF_000735185.1 Notothenia coriiceps | reverse complement strand
TTTGTACGCTATAACGTCTTTCCTGCGTTGTTGTTGCAAATGTTATAGTTTCTAAACGCATTTTGTTAATCAAAAAAGCCAAGCCACAAAATCAAGCCTAAAATTTATTTGTTGGCCTCAAGCAGCCCGAGAAGCTTCACTACATTAGTCACATCACCCATGTCTTTACCATAAACGGGTCTCCTAAGTGAGCAGATGCTGCAGTTCATGTTCGCTGATGCAGCTGTTGTGTTGTATGATTGTATGCTACAGATTTCAATATATGGTCAAGGACCAAAAGAAAGAAAGACGTCGTCCGCCATCCTCTTTGAGAAACATACACAACGCAGACAGACACCTGTCACACGAGCGACAAAAGTATCAGATAGGCTTCAATTGACTTTGATTGTCTATAATTAACTAAAATAAAATATCTGCGTTTTAGCACTACGTTTATATATGTACTTATTTTTACGGTTTGCATATGAGGTGGTCCACGAAAATCCTTGATAATAAATAGTGGTCGGCAAAAACAAAAACGTTTGGGAACCCCTGCTCTAGTGGTCTTCTATCCATAGCGTATACATTTCAGGTGGTTTTTAAAGAAGTGGAGCTGCAGCTTTGAGGTCTCATCACTCTTTGCAGGTTCTCTGAACCTCATGTAGCCCTTCTGTATAGGTCCTTTCTGATGTCCAATGGCCACATGGCTACATGTTGCCACCATCAAGGAGCCCAGGCCATCCATGAAGAACTCTAGAAGAAATGACAGACATTTGCCATTTAGGAAAAAAGGTTGATCATGGACAGAAACAACTGAAAGAGTTTGGACCCACCTCCACTTGGACTGCAAACCATCTAGACCTACCTGAGTGTGCTACCCTCTTGAGCTGAGGGTCGAATCCCACCCTCTGTACGGCATCGGTACGAGCCAGGAAGAAGTTGATCACCCCACTGACCAATGAGCATTGTGGGTAACCAGGAAGAGAGTGGTACTTCCCTCTGGACTTCCTGTACATGCAGCCACCTTCTTCGTCTCCTTCCTCATAGATGAGAGAGAAATAAAACTGCTCTTCTCCTACTTTACCACCGAGCTGAAAGGAACAGAGAGACAAGAGAACTGCTTATAATCTGACTACCAGTTCATCGTGTACCTGCTTTGGAAACACTAAATAGTTGTTGGGCACCATCTCCAAAACAGGCCATGGAACTACTTCGGTGCAAAAGGGGTATGGAAGTCTCACATGCTTCACAGCTCGTAGACACAACAAGTGTTTAACACATGCTGACCCCTTTAGAAACAGTCTTACCACGTCCAGTTCTGGGACCGCCTCCATCACCTTCACCATCTCTTCGATTTTCGTCCACTTGGTAAACAGGAAGTCATCGTCTACCCACAGGAAGTACTTGGTGGTGACCTGGGAGACCGCCAGGTTCCTGCCAGCAAACCAGCCCTGATGGAGGAAACATAATTGGAATCTTTTTCAATGTTTTTCCTAGGTGAGAAGCACAATGCCATGGGTTGAAAGCTAACACTTAATGTTGCGTCTCTTTGTTTTGTATTGTGCTGGTTCTGCCTGTTGTGGAAACTCCACAATTAATCACATTCTGGTAAGAAATTAACAAACATAGAAGAAATGGTGACAGGCAACAAAGTAATTTACATTAGAGCCTACCAAATGGAAACAAAAGGTACAAGTGAGACATGTTAACAATAACAGGTAACATCCATTTGATAATTTGCCTGACGATGGTCCTAGTGCAGGGGTCTGCAACCTTTTTGACCAAAAGAGCCATTTTGCTCCTTTTTCCAAAAAATTTTTTTGTCTGGAGCCGCAAAACATATTTCATAGCTTGATAGCTAATAAAGTTGTATTTATTGTTATATCAGACAAAAACTACAGGTTTTTTTCTTTTATTAGGCTATTGATTACATTATATAAAACTGTTAACCTCTAATAAGAAACAAAGAACTCCTATAAGGAGAATTAAAAATAATACACAGGCCTACTTTAAAATAAATTAAACACAGCACTTGAGGGAGTCCTCTGAACATTTGAAGGAAAAAAAATATTATTAAAATGGGCCCACTTTGAAATAAATAAAACTTATAGCTGCACCCTAAAAAGAGTTAAAGGTAGGGTAGGTAAGAATGGAGAAACCAGCTCGAGTGCGCTAGAATTTGAAAATACACAACCGGAAAAAATCTGCCTCTTCGTTCAGACTTCCTCACAGAGCCCCTCCTCCAACACACACGAACGCGCACATGACCAATGAGGACACAGGGGATAGGGCTTGGTGGTGGACCTCTGTACTTCTACACGGTGTGAAGAAAATTACAAATTCAAGGTACAACAAGGGATAGATCTACTCGCGAGTCCCTCGATCACCAAAGTGGGATACCTACCTAAAGGGGAGGACGACCAACCTTGACAAATGTCTCTTTAGTGCAACTGACGATCCTTGTACAATGGCTTGAGTTGGTCGTCCACTCGACAACGGAGTCCTGAGTCTGACGACTTGACGGCGTTGTCCTTTAATTTATCACGTAACGAGTGATAGTCCCCTTTACTCCTCTCTACAGTGGTCTTCTCTGTCGCCCGCCCCCCCTAAGTGGACTTCTCCTCTTGTCGTAGTTTGTAACGGATGGACTAGTTATCGTTCCTATGGACTAGTTATGGTTTATGGACTAGTTGTAGAGATGGACTAGTTATGAGATGGGACTTAGGTATGTTTATGGACGTAGTTAATGTTCGAATGAGACTAAGTGATGTTTATGGACTAGTAAATGTCATGGACTAGTTTGTTTATGGACTAAGTTATTAGTAGACCGTTGTTTAACATA
>NW_011362915.1:424406-436311 GCF_000735185.1 Notothenia coriiceps | reverse complement strand
CCCCACCACCAGCCCCCATCCCCATCCCCATCCCTTCCCTTCCCTTCCCTTCCCCCCAGCCATTTAGGTACGGGTAGCCAGGCAGAGCTGTGTAATGAAATGTAAACACACCCAAGATGCCCTCATTAATGAGATGGTCCTTTGCTCAGGAGGGAATGTGATGTCAATTTGAGGGTGAGGCTTACGTTTCCATGGAGGTTGCCGGCGGAAAAAAACATGGCGCAAATAAGCAGGAAGGGATGGAGGGGGGGGAAGGCGGTACATAATAATGTCACTGTCATGCACCTAATGGTGGGACAGAAGCATACATACAACTGGAACAATATGGTGATTTTGACTCAATTGGCTTAGAAGCACCATCCGTTAACTGCTTTTTGTCTTTTATTCAGTATTAGTATGGTTGCTTATAAAACAACTGTTTTAATTACCCACAAAGATATAATACCCATATTTCTGGAAACGTGAGATTGATTGTTTTATCAAGGATCAATGCCGATATTCCGGTTTTACTAGAGCTTAACTGGATCTATCCGCTGTCAGCACTACAGAATACCAAAGGCTTTTCCCTACACCCAGTCACCCCTCTCAGTGTTCTGCACGATGCCATCAAATCTGACATACTTTCTTCAATGTGTCATGCATATCCCTGCCATCCATGGGTATGACGGTGGGCGGTTGGAACAAGCATGTCAGAAAGATTCACAGCTGAGGGAGACGGCAAAAATGAAAGTGACACCTCTTCCTGCTCTGTGTCACTCGATCTGAAAGAGTATTTTGGATGTGGAGGATATAGATATTTGTTTCTAAGGGAAAAAAGGGCTCCAGGGCATGCTTATAATGAATCAGATGAGAAAAACAGCCCTTTCCTGAGTATCTATTTAGTATACCTGTGCGGAGGAGTGCGTATGTGTGTGTGTGTTTGCATCTGGGTGCCTTTGCTTGCAGTTGTGTAGGATGTCTTTAGTGAGTGACAGCTCACCTCCGTAAGCGTGCAGCAGTGTGGGAACGTGCCCGGGGCTCTCGGGTCCACAAGTGTGAAAAGCAGCGGGTGAATGGGCCCTTGTGCCCGGGGTGAATGGAGCTCCGGATGAGGGTGAAACTCATCAGCTGGCTCTTATGACTAGCAACTTCCTCCAAAAGCAAGCCTTCCAACACACGCACACACGCACACACACACACACACACACACACACACACACACACACACACACACACACACACACACACACATTTGCTGGCACCTGTCTAAAGAGCAGGATAAAAGGGGCAAGAGGTTGAGGGGGTTGATGGACTAGGGCAAAAGTGAAACAGAAAAAGAGAGAGGTGAGAGAAAGGAAAACATAATGGAAAGAGACATTGAATGTTAATGATTCATTTTATTTCCCGTCTGCAGAGTCATTGGGGAAGTAATGACGATGGCAGCACTGTCGGCATAATGTGAGACAGGATACTGGAGCTAATTTGCATTTCTCTGTCTTCTTTCTTCCCTTCACATACACAAACCAAGCAATAAACACCTGTATTTTTAGCTTTCATCAACATGGATCGTGGCATTTCTTCTATAAGTGTCTTTGTTTTCACATTATCACAAAAAGGCTTGCTGGACTGGCTCCTTTTACGTGTTTCCAGTAGTTAAAAATAACTGCCAGTGTGGAGAATTGTATTCACTGTTCCCCTCAGTTAGATATCTCATTACCATAATCTGGTATTGACTTGGTTTGTAATAAGGACGTCACTGAATCTCTTGCTTCATGTCAAATCCCCCGCAGGCTCACGCCTATATTATCTACTTCTCTCTTTGATATTATACTTGTGTGTGGCAAGATTTAGGCTAAGCTTTAGCTATTTTGGGATAGAAATGTGTATTCAGGAAAGTGCAAAAATATAACATTTCAAACTGGAA
Organism: Notothenia coriiceps; assembly: GCF_000735185.1. Classification (NCBI taxonomy): domain Eukaryota; kingdom Metazoa; phylum Chordata; class Actinopteri; order Perciformes; family Nototheniidae; genus Notothenia; species Notothenia coriiceps. The sequence continues at coordinate 434,408 of NW_011362915.1, read as the reverse complement.
TTTTAGTACATGTCAGAATGTACAGTATATATGTAAAAAACTGGCATTTGGCTTTGTATCCAGTTCAAATATGGTGATAGTAAACCTTTCATTATAAACAATTAGTGTAAAAAAGACAGTACAAGTGTGCAGAAGTGTTTTCCCGCGTCATGGAGGGTCAATTAAATAAGATTGGAAGACAATCTATGAGGCAGCCATGATCAATTAACTGAGCAGCGAAAAGATGCCTGCTGAGCCAATCAATACAACACAGAAGGGAGGAAGGGGGGACGGCTGGCTTCCCTTTGGTAGACATACGGGACAGATATGAATCACTGTTAAGTGACGGAACAAATGATCGGTGTCCGCAGTACAGAAAGTGTACAGGTGAAGGTGAAGTACAGGGGACTATTATATAATAAACTCACTGTCAATAATGAGTGTAAACAGCTATAACTATATAAGTATGGCATTGTTGTTATTTGATGTAGCCAGGAATATATGCTGATCAAAGTAGTGCTACAGTTCGGTCTGATAGTCTAATCATTTGAATAAATTATTGAGAGTAGTAGAATACATCCTTGATCAAAACAACATTGGGACCAAAAGATGGGTGTTTGTAAAGGAAATAGGTGTTTGAATATTTTTACTTAGTTTCATTTAGCATTGCAAATCTCAGGTGAAAGTTTATTTTTTTCACTAGCAGGGGCTTCAAGGCATAGGGCTGAAACAGACAATGAATATTCAAAGACTGGTGCTGTGGTTTCTCAACATAATTCCGGGGTATTACAATTACATTTTTGTAGTTTTGTTTTTCAGCAAATTAATTGCTAGTGGAATCTTGGAACGCTTACTCATCCCTAAAGGCAGTCCAACAGATTAAAAAACATGATTAACGAAACCGTTTTGATTGTGGGAATGAAGGAATATTGTAAAATGATTACTCAAACTGACTCAAATTTGCTTAGCATATTTCAGTTTTTTATTTAAAACATTTTTTTAGATCAATAGCTCCACACCTCTTTGGCTAGTTACCCTTTAAAAATAAAGCAGTCCGTACTTGTGACACATTTCCAAAGATTCCATATTTTGTGGGGTTATGAACAGTGGAATATTTTTGCCTGCAATTATTTTAAAAGCCTCGTAATTCAAACCAAAGATTAAAGTATTATAGATGGAGTCCGTCTACTGCAAAACCACCTGACTTAAGTTTTCTCATCAGGGTCGTTTCTAGCTCTGAATACTAAATAGAAATGTGTGTGAGCTAGCGAGACTGCTTTGTAAAGTTCTGCGGTCACACACTTGCACACATACAATAGCTAACAAGAAACAGAGCTCGAGCAGATGCATTTAATGTATTATTCAATGCAGCACATCTAATGCTATCACTTCACACAGTAATGAGCAGAAATATGCAATAAAGCTTCGCAGGGGAAAATAAGAAGACGATTGAACTGACTGTGTTTAGCAACGCAATGCTTAAAAATACCCAGCCCTCTTTAGGATCTGCCAGAAGAAACCAACACATAAATATCAGTCCCCTGGAGACTTTACTTTTTTATTACTTATAGTCACCTTTTTTCTTCAAATCATTTACCCCTTCAGGGGCAAACAACACCCGAGAAAGGTGACTCAGCTGGGATGGATGTGTTAAGAAGAAGGTGGTCGGGGGGATGTAGGTTAAGCTGTAATTTCAGACCCGATGGCTGGTGTCACTGAGGCTCAGGGGTGTTGTATTTTATTGTGTAGCTACCGTGTCAGTTATTGAGGTACAGCAGTGGTGACTGGCTTCCTCAGTGCACGTGTGTTCAGAGGGATTACCGAGTGTCAATGTGTTATTGGAAAAGGCGGACAAATGGCAGATCAGCGCTCCCTCCTGAATCTTTTGGACATGACAGTTATTTGTCGAGGAGGAAACAAAGAGAATGGTGGCCGGAGAAACAAAAAAGACGTGAAACTGACGGTTGTTCTCTAGAGCTACAGGCTGGCAGGTGCTAGTTTGATGAATGAGAAGGCTTGGATTTTTTTTTCTTCTCCGGAGCGCCAAGGCTAGAGAATGGCCCATAGCAATCAATGTAGATCAGCCAAAACTGCTCCCCAAGCAGCAGGGTGAAAAAGTGTGGGGCAGAAGGGGGATGGACATTGTTTCTGTTTTTTGTGTGCCTTTGTTGCTCTGCAAAAGAAAGGAAGAGGGAATGTGGCAAGGAGTGTAAAAGAAAAATAGCTTATGAAGGAGAAAATATGCAACCTGTCATTTAATCTCCTCTACCTCTAACTGTTCATTTGTTACCCCAATGGTGATTTAGTGCCTAGAGGTTTGAATTATTTAGTGTTGACAAGATACCAGTCTTTATCACACTTACACTTCTTGCCACATAAACACTACACTTTCCTGATGACAGTGTCCACTCTGTTTCAGCTTGTTCTCCTCATTGTCTTTATAAGCCTGCTCCAGATCCTTCTCTGTATTCATACAAGTTTACCAAGTATTTAAAAGAAATCTGTCGTCGCTGGGTTTAATGGCAGCTGGGACGTGGAGGTCTGAGCTGAGACATGTGGGGCTGGCAATTAGAAAACAATGTGTTTGGGGATGAGGACCAGGATTTTTGCTGCGGGGTGGAGGGACGAGCGTTGGATGATGGCAGCTGTCATGTTTTTGCAGAAAAGACAGAAGCTGGTCTCGCTTTTTTTCAGAGCGTATCTCAGGAGCCTCTGTTTACTTTAATGAGGAACAAAGCCTACAAGCATATTTAACACAGAGACAAAGTGTAACTGCCATTACAGTGACAGCACAAAAACGCTGTTGTGCGTAAATGTTTGTTCTACTAAGCGACTGCCATGACAAGAGGCCTGCAACAGTTGCTGAATGTTTTAAAAGCACACTAGAGATGTCTTTGTTTATATCAGGCGTCATTGGTAGACAATAAGAGATTGAAAACCATTGGACGTTTAAAGACATTTCGACCACTCATTTCATCATACAGTTCACACTATTGTATCCCTTTATATGTCAAATATTCTTGCTTAACTACGGTCCAAAGGTGGGCAGTAGTAGGCTTTTCATTTATAGATTGTGACTAACCTTTTTCCTTCGTGAGTGCAAGCATATTTTCTTGTCTAGCTGCTCTTTATTTTAAATATGTTATTGACTGGATTGTTTTTCAAGGAGAAACCATCTGAAATTCTATTTTGCTTAGAAAAGAACACTACATTCGGTCACTTGCTAAATTGCCTTCGTGTTTTGTGTTTTGGAGAGGCTTAAAAGCGACGGAGAAAAGTAATATCTACATATAAAGACGGAGAAAGTAAACAATAACGTTTATGGTGTTAGCACCCCCCGAAGAGGCACAAACTCTTACGTTGATATTGGAGATTTCAATAAATTCACGCAGCATTCTCATCTGTTTGTCATTACTGGTGTCATGGTTGCTAACGCCATTGTAACACATAATCACTGATGTTACGCTGTAACGGTGGTGGACTCATCAGAACAGAGTGGGCAAGCTGACCAATCAGAGCACAGTGGGCTCACAGGGGGGGGGTGCAGGAGCTCCAACAAGCCGTTTAGGACAGAGAGTGAATACACATACTTTACAGAGATGCTGTATGAGAAACCAATGTGAGTTTGGAAAATTGCACAATATAAATCTATTCTAGTAGACCTCAACAATGGAACTATGATCAGTATAAATGGCCAAGACCTGGGACCTTTAATGTTGAAATAGTAATCATTATTTTCATTTGTAACAAAAAGTGCCAAGTTAAGGATTTTCAAATGAACGGATGTGCTGCTTTTATTTAAAGATGTCACCATTGAGAATTTTCTGGAGAAGAATAAACATCTTATCAGCATTAACATGAATTGTCACTTGCAGCTGTAGTTAGTTGCTGTAAGATAAATAATGCAACATATCTGGTTGTACACATATTTTGCTCAGGTATTGTTATGAACGCTTCATTTCCCACTGGCTCGGCAGCAATGTGTTAAAGCCAATTGTTAATTTATTCATCAGTATATCTAATGAATTAGCATGCAGGCTGTGTGTTTGCCTCTTCGTGCTCCTCATATCCACCTCCATCACTTGCAGCTGTCAGAGAATAAATGTGTGAGAGGGACCGTCCCTCTGCACCTGTCGACACTGATACGCAGATGGGCAGATAATTGCGAAGGGATGATTGTTAAGGAGATAATTGGAGTTTCCATACCCCCTGACAGGAGTTGGTCTGGGCTGGGTTTCTGACCCACTGCCCAGGTAAGCATTTATTCAGCAGGCGGCGGGGCAACGTATCAAACCAGATTGGAAATGTGGCGAGGAACAGCGAGGAGGAGAAACAATGGCCTAGTGTGAAAGGGTAAGAGAGTAAGAAGAGAGAAATGTGCTCGGCGCTGAGGGGAGTGCTCTCACACCCTCGATTACCCATTTAATGAGGCGATGCCGTGCCATTGTTTTATTACTTAGAGGAAATAGGAGGAATCTAGATTTTGCCGTGTGGTCCCACGGTTTCCCACTGATAGGCTGGCATCTGTTCCCTTTGTTCTCAGCAGTCCCCCTATCATCTCCTCTTACAGACACTAATGCTTCTGTTTCTTCTCCTCTCCAGAAACAAGCTTTGCCTTCTGTCTGCCCTCACCTACATTTTCAAGACACGCTTGCTTTTTGGCTCATCCTTATTAACCTCCCATTACCCCCGTTTCGACTAATGTAATCTCTCATGAGTATCCAATGCTTCCGACATTAATCTAAGATCTGTTTGGCTGGTCAACTGCTCTGATCGCTGCTATTCCCAGCGGTGGGAGTTTAAGAGATTAGAGCCTTCCTGTCTGCCATCTAACTCTTTTTGTTAGTTTTTTTCTTCTTTGTATCTTCACCTCCCTGTCTGTCTTTTTCCTCCCTTTGCTTTGTTATTGTCTCTGTTTTTTGACACGCACACACAGTGACATAAACACAATTGTATTGCTCCTGCACAGGCAGTAAATCTCCCTTAAGCTTGAGGAGCTAAAGCTGTTTATACCGGGGAATAGCGAATGCTCTGGAGAGCAACACTCCATGGAGCATACGGATACTCTGGAGAGGCATAAAGGCAGTGAAGCAAGGCTCACCTCCTCCTAATAACCTCTCAAACCTGTTTTGCATTGCTTCACTCGGTCGACTACCCCAGATGAAAAAATGTCTTTGCCGTAGATTGACACATTATCATGGAATGGATGCTTTTCAGATCAGATTTAGTTTGTAGGAGATCCCAGATAAACGTGTCCTCACATTAAAACCCTCCTACTCAATTTGGGGAACAGCTCAGTGTGTGGTCGTGCGCGAAATTAGCAGTAAAGTTGTCAAGTGGGGGTTAATGTACAGTGTAGGTTTCAGTTTGTCTATGAATAAATGCTGCAGCTCCTCAAGACCCAGACGTAATCGTTTTAAATGTAACGATGACATATGACGTGACATATTAAATGTTGATATCATGTTGAAAATACACATATGATAATAGCTTACTAATATTTATACTATTACTTCTTCTTCTTCAAAAACGTCTCAATTGTAATATATAAACCATAAAAGATAACATTTGAGATTCACTTTTTTCTTTCACACCAGTCCTGCGCTTTGTTATTCAACTTGTGACGGGTGTATAACATGATGACCAGGCTTAAACTTGATTTATTTTAACTGCAAACTATTTTGCATTTGCAATACAGGTTTAAATAGTGTTTTCTCTTGTAAGGATGTTACTAGAATCAATACATTGTCACAAAGTGGATGCTAAAAATCCCAAAACAAGCCGGTACTCGTATATCAGTCTGGCCGATGCTTGTATAAAATGTGATTGTTTAAAGGAGATGGTTCCCTCAGCAATAGAAACTAGAAAAAGAGAAATAATGACGACGTGTTTATCTTCATAACAATAATCCGGGAGTGCATGAGATGTATTGTTTTGTTTTTGTAGTTCGTAGAATTTCCCTGGTATTGTTAGCACTTTTTCATTGCTGGTGTCCTGACATCCCTCATCTCCTGTCAGCCAGACAGTTTTTGTTTGTCTCAATGGATGCAAATGTGCCAGGGTGTGACTCGGATATCGACTTCTTTTGCCCAGCCTCTCATTAACGAAGCTGATTAGCTCTCTGGAAGATGGATGGGACCAGAGGGACCACAACATGCTCTCTGTTTTTATTACACACATCATCTGACAGTTATTAGCCATGGGTGGCTGGGTGGAGGATGGTTGTGTGCGTCTTCTAGTGTCTGGTGTCAGATGTGTTTATCTCCCCTCAAAGTGCTCTGTGGTTGATTGAGTGACCCTTCACCCTTGTGGAGGTGGTGTATATTACCGCCTGATGTGACAGCACCCTCCCTGCTCCTCTCAGCCCTCCCATCTTTCAACGGGAAACCTAAATATTGAAAAGATAGTATAGCCTCTGTTAAGCCTTTATTTGAAGGCTGACAGTACACAGATGACAGGAAATGAGAGTAGAGGGAGATGGGGGGTGACTCACAACAAAGGTGCCAAACCAGACACATTGAGGGACTCTACAGTTTCACAGACAGCTCCATAACCATGAGACATGCTAACTGACCACAAGACAGGCAGTTAGTATAAAGTATTTATGGTATTTTTCATGTTGAGCTTTATTCTGAAATCCTCTACTGATGTAATAACAAAACATCTTTAACATAAAATATTCATCAATAGAATATTCTATTTTCCTCAATAAAACATGGCTGAAACAACTGATTCATGTTTTAAGAATGTGTTCGTATCTTAATTATAAGGCATCAAGACTAAATGTCCACAGCCATGCTAGCAGCTCTCTTAGGCTGTACTGCAAGAACAATGCTAAAATGTTGTGATTAACGGGTTCAGTTTATAGTCTTCTATTTACGTACATCACAAGTACAGCTAAGGCTGATGGGGAAGTCATTTGTTTTCACATATTTGACGAGGATGAGTGGACATTTTAAACTGCTGACGGTAGGAGTTGGCGATTTAGCCAAAATGTTCTATCATGGTATATGTAAATTGTGAAAGGGATGCCTCTCCCTACTTCACTTCACTGTCTTCTCCTCCATGTCCGCCTACATCACATCACCTTTTGGGGCAGCCAGATTTGCAAAAGTGTGAAATCACACAAGATTATTTACTGTCTCATGATGATGAAGTCTTTCTGCTTTGCAATGGTGTTCAGAACTGCTTTAAAGTACCCCTTTTTCAGACATTTTTCATTTGATTTTATTGATTCAGTTTTTACTTGAGTTTAAAAAAAAATTATATACTGATGATTTAAAATAATTGATAGTTTCAGAACAGTTATATTGTGTTCTTTTTTGCTACCAGTTTTGACTGAAAAGAAAAAACAAATTGAAATCTGCTGGTGGTTTAGAGGTGACATTGGATGGGCAACATAAACCCCGGTGTAGTAGAGGGATTGAGTCTCACCGAATGAAGGTGGTGTGTGACTTTGGCAGTCAAACTGGCAGGGTTATGCTTAGGTGGGAAAATGTCAGAGCTGCATTCAGCTGCTTACCCTTTCTTTACCCAGCCTTGTTCTTCGCTGCCTGAGGGGAAAAAACTACATTTTTGCTTTGTAGTGTCACAACTTACTGTAATTGAATGTTTTTTTTGTGTGGAGTCCCTTGATTCCTCAGTAGTTATTCCCTTTGAAAAAAAAGACTACATTGACCATATTCAAATGTATTATGTTTTTATCTGTTTGATCCTGTAAAGCAGGGGTTCTCAAACTTTTTGTCTATGCGGACCACTATTAATTAAAAATAAGTACATATATAAACGTAGTGTTAAAACGCTGATATTTTTTTATAGTTAATTATAGACAATCAAAAGTCAATTGAAGCCTATCTGATACTTTTGTCGCACGTGTGACCGGTGTCTGTCTGTCTTGTGTATGTTTCTCAAAGAGGACGGCGGACATCTTCTTTATTTCTTTTGGTCCTTGACCATATATTCAAATCTTTAGCATACAATCATAGAACACAATAGCTGCATCAGCGAACATGAGCTGCAGCTCCAGCTCTTTCAACATCCGATATTGCAGGAAAGAGACGCAACACAACGTTTACAATATCAAAGGATTTGCGTAAAACAATAGTTTTTCGGGGTTCGGGTGTTTAGTTCGATTTTAAATAAACAAAGTCTCGGCTTTCAGAATATGAACATTTTATTTCCAAAATCACACGATAAATACATTTTTGAAGCTTGTGAAGGGAAGATGACAGACACCTCTCACTCGCACTCTGCTCTGCTCTTCCGCAGCGCCGCTCCCCCTCCCTCCCACTGACATTATGAATGTAAGGCATATAGTAATCATAGGTAGGGGCGCCGCCAGGGATTTTGGGCCCCATGCTTTTTGCGATTTATCGTTTTAGTTCAAAAAATTAATACGTTTCCTTAAGAAAGTCCCTGGTGGCAAGTATATACCCACTTGGCAACGAGATAGCTTTTGAGTCGCAACCGGTCAACTGGGTTTGTTCTGTGGTAAAACTCCAAACATTATGTACAACCCTTTTCACCCTCTCAAGGAGCCAAAGATTAACTATAGTGCCGTAACAAAAACACAGGTGTATGAATTCGTTTTTTACGTCTGCACGGCATGTCCCCCACTTTAGGTGTGGGGGTCAATCCTGCTAAGAGTCCCGGGCACTGACTGTCCCCGGGGTTTGATAAGAATCTTGTAATTACGTAGTAAGTAGGTTATTGAATTGTAATTACTTGCAATTATAACTATTCCACTTTGAGGGATTTGCATACTTAAGTAAATTGAATAAAAGAAAGGTTTTCAATTAATAGGGTTCGGAGACATGTGGGGAAGATAAATGGTACATTACCAAACCCAGGCGACGGAGGTTGGCGGCCCACGACATGTGCTGTGAAAGATCGTCTCTCACTCTCGTACACTCCTCGTCCCTACGAAGCTCACCATGCTACAGAGTTGCTTGATGTTGGCCAGTCCTAAAGTTTTTTCTTTCTTTTTCTCTTTCTGTCTCTCTCCCTATTTCCCACTGTCATACAGTGGTCAAAAAGTTTTCTTTTCCACCCACACAGGGTTACTTGTATGAACGGTTGGAAGCTCTGGAGTCTTCTTACCCTCATAAAGTTTTGGTGGCGCGCCCCCCCNCGTGCCCTCATTGGTCTTGTTCGTGTGTGTTGGAGGAGGGGCTCTGTGAGGAAGTCTGAACGAAGAGGCAGATTTTTTCCGGTTGTGTATTTTCAAATTCTAACGCACTCGAGAATTTGAAAATACACAACCGGAAAAAATCTGCCTCTTCGTTCAGACTTCCTCACAGAGCCCCTCCTCCAACACACACGAACAAGACCAATGAGGGCACGAGATACATTTGTTGCCAGATGATTATTGATCAGGTATTTGTATTGATCAGGTAGATGTTGATGCTGTTCTCTCTTCAGGTGAACCCCCGCTGTCTCTCTGTGACTTCCCTCATTTCCCCTGAGAGTGACAGTGCACTATTTATTTCCTGTTGCGCAGTTCACAGTCTGAGTCTGAGCAACAGCTCCCCTGCTGGTTGAGTTCGGAACTGTTCCCAGCAGTCACGTGATTTCCTGTAAACAGTCCAACCAGCAGGAGGGGAAATCCATCCATGGGTGAAACCACTGCTCCTGAGCGCCATCTAGTGGGAACAACTGGAACTTAAACATTAAAGACGTGTGCACATCTTCATGTCTCCAGTGTGTGGTTCGGCAGGGTCGGCGTCATGGGGGGTCATTCGCGGGCCATGCCCCCCCAAATGAGTCACTGTCTCCCACCAACGCAGGGCGGGCAAGCCTTGCCACTTTGCCGTTTTCTGAAAAAGTGAAAACGTTTCCTCTAAAAGTTTTTTGTGTGAAATAAATCAAAAATAAATAATATNAGCATCGTTTGCTGTGAAAGCATATAACTCTGTCCACGCAGAATTAAATCCTGTGTTCCTCCGGTACTTTTATTAGATTTATCCATAGTTCGCTCATCGAGCCGGGGGTCAGGTTATTCGCCCGCAGGAAAAGGCGCTCGCG
>NW_011362915.1:410347-424336 GCF_000735185.1 Notothenia coriiceps | reverse complement strand
ATTAAGGGGGGTCTCCTGTCCCCGGTAACACACTGGCCGTTTCTCAATCTCGAGGAAACTGGCTTCCAAGCCAATATTTCAAGGATGCTACGTCATCGAGTGCAGCCGAAGGACTGTTCCAATCTCCAGCATACTTGGAATTCCATCGAGGCCTAAAATCCCCACAATGCTTTGCGCATGGACCAATTTCCCCAAATCTGTGGCGGAAACTGTAAGGCGGGGCCTCTCATACGACGCACACCTGCACACTTGCTAGCCTGTTGCACTTTTCGTTTTCCGAATGCCAAGAAGGATTCTTGCCTAGCTTCTGAATCAAGTGACTCGGAAGACATGTGCTACCAAGCAAGCATCCTCGCGATTGAGAAACGGCCAGTGCCTGAGGAAGGCTATGTGTTTTTTTTTGTCATTAACCTTTTTCGGACCACTTATTTATTTATTTTGGTGATGATCCGACCTCCATGCTGCTACTCTGTTCAAACTGACTCCACCAAACAATATGATTTATCTCCACCTCCCCAAAATAAACAAAATCTGACACGGTGTGAGATGTCTTTTTTTAGCTGTTCTGTCGTCATTTCCTGCAATCTTCTTCATGCAGTCAGTCAAAATGAAAGAATGGGCGTTTCTTTGACTATTTATAGGCAAATATGGGCGTTACGTGAAACCCGCAAAAGCTGTGCCGCATTTCGAGTCGATTGTGATTTATAAAGGGAAACCGGCGTAGGATGTGCCGTACGCAAGTCCTGTGCCGGTACGCAATCTTTTATGAAGTGTATTTATTTGCTTTGTCCTACGTAAGCAACCTTCCCACGCTAATCCTATGCAAGGCTCACTAAAGTCTGTTGTTCTTGACGTGTCAATGTTTAGGTTGAAACAGCATCGTGGCAGAAAACTCTGCTTCACGGTCGGTTATGCATGTAGGTTTTCAGGAAGCCTTAGATCATCCCACAGGCATTGAATCAAGATCGTATCTTGGGTGGTAAAGGGGACAATGTACTCTACAGGGTAAGAAGAGCTAGTTAAAACATTGTAAATACTCTGTTTGGGGATCACGGTGTAATCAGTGCGGCAGTGCTGTTTAAGATAACATATACCGGTATATAATATATATAATACAAGGTGAGTGAAAATTCATAGATATCTGTTTGTCGATGATTGATCTAAAGGTCAATGAAACGCAGGTCATTCTGGCATCTGCAGGAGGAAGGTTAGTTACAGATGGTAACTAATGGTCTTGGACCATGATCACATCTTCAGACCCATCTCGATTATGCTGATTGCTAGGAAAAACCTTACTGACTCTACAACTTCTGAATTTCCTGATACCATACAGTATCTTCAAAACTCAATAGGACTTTCATTGAATCAAGTCAACCCAACAGCACCAGAATAACAGATAATCAAAGCCATTTGAATATTTAATCTATGGTTAATGAACCATACTCAACAGCAACAACTGAGAGATCCAAAAGTGCTCCAAAAACGGTACAAAACGAAAGGTTTTGCTCTTATCTCTTTGAGTGGACAGATATCCATATACTTTACACAAATTGCACCTCACTTAATATTACTCTCCTACCTGTTAATAAAAAACACATTCAAGAAATTCAACCTGTCCATATCTGGCTTCATAGCGTGTGTCTTTTTTGCGGAGATGCATTTAAAAGCCACCAAGAGCTGCAGTAAAACATTTGGAAACCCTGACNGCGGTAAACAGAAGGATAGAATTACTTTAAACTTACGCCGTTTCGCATTTCATGATTAGACATGACAGTATATAAAACCATCCTCGTATACAACCTATATAAATGCGAAACGGCGTAAGTTTAAAGTAATTCTATCCTTCTGTTTACCGCATCATTTATGAGAATACATTTCTTAACAAGAGAACATAATCGAGGGGTGATAACATTTCCGTATTTATTTATTTCTCCAAGTTATGTTTTTGTGTGCGCTGAGGAGTCTCAAACAGGCGTTTGTTAAATCATTTTAAGATTGGCTTTAATCAATTTGTGAAAATGAATTCTTCATATATGATAAATGAGAGGTAACATTTTATTTATGGTTTTATTTCCACATATTTATCTCCATTCTTCCTTCTGCCAATGGTGTCGCAGTTTCTCGTCTCTTACGTTTTTGTGCGTAGTGCGTAGGCTACGCATGGGTCAGAGTTTGCGTGGAGGACCGCGCATTTTCCCGTCAAGTTAGTTTTTCATGAATCGCAAACAGTGTGTAGAAACTGGCGTACGCCATCTTTTGCACGTACGCACCGTTTAGAAATGAGGCCCCTGATCTTTACTTGGCTTCATAGTCTGACTAATAAGGTGTTTTGTTGGCACCAACATGGGCAAAATCCAGCAACTGACAAATCATGAGGACTTGGACCACATAGATAAAAATATCAACCCTGCGGATGACAGCACTCAGGGAGGAGACTTGTCGAGCTGTCAATTACAAGTTGGTGGCCATATAGACCCATTTATCGGGGAGCCATCTGCAGTGCCTATAATCAGTAAGCATACAACCTACCCAGTGGCTTTAGGTTCCAAATGTTATTAATATGCTGATGATTGTGTTTATTTAGCCATTATGTAGATACACATTAGGTATTTGCTTACTATTAAGGCTAAAACATTTGAAAAAGGTGCACTAGTCGAGTGCATTGACTGGTGTGGTGACTGTATTCAATAACCTTTAAGAATGTTTAATTATGGTCCCTAACCAGATGCGTTAGATTATTCAAGATACCAAACCAGACAAATAAGAAAGGTTCTAAGACTTTTCTTACCTCAGAGTCAGAATGTCCTTTTATCTGTATTTTGTGTCTCGATAACTGCGTGTGTTATTTGAGTGATTCATCTTTGCAGCTGCATTCAAGCCAGTGGAAATGGAATAAAGACCTGTTTTTAAATCCAAGAAAACTCTAAAGAAGCACTGCTAAAATCAATGTCTGAAAGAGCAATCAAATAACTGAGGCGCACACCTGGCAGAGTCAGGACAGCGACGTCGTCAAAGGGTATCTCTGGAAAGTGTGCTTCTTCAGTGAGTGTGAATGAGCCACAGGCAAATTCAAAGGAGTTGAGTATGGATTGAGAAAAATGATCTGAAAAGCCTCAAGGGTGACAAAATCTTGTCAGAATACAAAGGAAGGATAAGTGCAGGGTTAACAAAGAAGAAACAACTACGACTGTCATTTATTTTGTCAAGCTAAGACTTGGACTTTTTCTTTGGCTGGCATAATGGCACACATTATCAACCACAGGAGAACATTGTACTCTCTGACCAAGAACTCAGAGCAATGATTTTGTTTTTCTTCCTTGTTGAGCGTAATATTGCATCCAACTGCAAGAATGGCATACATTTAATTTGAAATGCCTCATAATTATTTATTAAGGTCACTCAGATCTGTCTGTCATGAGCTGATTTATACATTATAAAAGATCAGAAAGATAAGGCAGATAAAGCCTTTCTAAAAGTTGAAATATGTGCAAGCCTGTGCTAATATATTTGTTAAGGGAGGCAGGGTTTCATATTGTATGTTTAGCCAGAAAAAGAGATTGTTATCCGTGGCTAATTAAAAATGCACTTAGAGTCTTTTTTTCCTCTTTGTTCACATCGCCTGAGAGCCCTGATCTGCGCTCAGGCTCTGTGTTTTCTACCTCGGGGGTTAGAAGGAAATGCGCACAGGGATCACTTTCAACCTTTTTTTTGTATTCATATAAAACCTGATGTTATATCTTATATGACTGTAGGATCTATGCTGATACTGCAGAGGTTGGTTTTAAATCCCCTTGGATTCTCAAGAGCTCAAAATCACGCTGCAACCATGCAAAGGAAAGCAGTGAAAATAAGTCATTTTGCGGTCCCACGCAACAGTTACTAAGATGATAACCTCATAACACACGCAAATCTGTGCAGATCTATAATGTATGCGTTTATATTATGCGCATGGTTTTAAACCATGGAGTTCCAAGCGCTCTTTACGAACTCGATACACAGATTGAGGGGACGGAACAACAGGCTGAACACACAGCATATTGAAAATGCCAACAAATGTAATCTTCTTCACGTAATGGAGCCTTAATACTTACAGGCATATGTCATGGAGAAGCTATTCCCCAACAAGACCATATCCACCTGCGGCACCAGTTTGGGGATGTCCTGGTGGTGAGAGAGGGCGAACCGAAAAACCTCATATTCGTGTGATTCGGTTGGGAACAATCCTCCTGTTGAGCAGCAAAGAAGCAGGAGTTAATTTTGGACACAATACAACAAGAGACACGGGGTAAACTTGAAACAGAGGTTTCAGAGCTGAGACGTGTGCGCCATTCTCACCTATATTGATGTTACTTGGAAAACTTGAGCTTGATGCAAAGCACAGCCCCAGTAAACTGGTGTAGAGAATGGTGAAGCTTCGCTGCATATTTCCTTTTGCATTGGCGAAGGAAAAAAGAGCCGAAATCCAAGCATAGATTTGTCCGTGTGTGAAGTTAAATCCAACGCTTCCCCGCCACTCCTAAAGCCTCCTGTTAGAGCAGCATGCACACCGACATGGATTCAACACCGAAACAGTGATCGCAATGGCAAGAGGAGGCACCTTTCTCTCTCCTCTGTCTCCTCTCTCTGCTGATGCTCCTTGTCCTTGGCTGCTGTTGTATCAGACGGAGAATGACTTCAGCAGTAGCCACACTGCAAAAAATATAATCGTGTTGCAAAACTGTTGAGCCTCAAAGTCTATTTATTTGTTGTTTATCTCAAAACAGCGTATTTTTCTTCCACGATGCGGCAATATATTTCACTTATTCACTGTTTGCAGGTACATTTTGGTTCTTGAATAAACACGTCTCTATGAATCCACCTGAGCAGATTCCTTTGAAAGGAAATGACACATCGACAACAATGACAAACGTCTTAGTATTTTTGCACAGAAGAGAAGTGACAGTTTTGTAACCTAATGAGGGATGTCTTCACTTCTTAATAATTCAACATACTAACACTTTTCACACTCAATACTGCATTAATTGCCCTGCAAGGGTGAACATTTTTTGCAGTGTACACCCTCAGAGCGCACCCACAGGTCCCTCGGGAGACGCACGGGAATTCATGGATATCCATTCACTTTCCTGCACTGCAAACGTGTCCATATTACTAAAAACAACCATTTATAATCTTCTTTTATTCTGTAAATATTTTTCGAGGTCTATTTTTCATCTTGAATTTATTGTAAAAGGGACATAATTACCCAGATGTGATTTTAAGCATCTTAGGGAACATATGGAGGTAAATTAACGTTTTATTAAATGCCTGCATGTATAGTGAAAATCAAACCAGTTTAAACCATGTGGCTAAAATAAATGATAACCAACCATTGGACACAGCAGTGGTGCAAAGTTGTTAATTCCAACATTTCCTTATGATCTGAAACTAATTCATTTTCCAATCGAAATACCAAAACTTTCCAAGGTCATAGACACACTTTCAAACCTTTATAAGCATATATAACATGACAAAAAGGACATTTGAACATGGGCAATTCCACGACTGACAAGGGGGTCATCTCAAACTGGTGATGAAAGCTGTTTGATATGACTGAAAAATCAAAAATAGCAAATTGTGAACCTCAATGTTATCTGTGCAAAAATAACCAGCTCTAATCTCAGAAGTGAGGTGATTTATATTCAATAAAACATATGTCCGTCTGCTTAATTTTGAAAAACATGTCTATAGTATGGCAATTCCAGCATCAAGGGAGGCTTACTGTTTGTACAATTATTTACATCCTTATTATATCCAAATGGACTTGCCAAAAGCTGTGGGGATTAAGAGGCACCAATACATATGTATTGTAGTCTACATTAGATCAGATGAGTGAGTACTAACTAGAAAAACTAATATAATTTTCCTGTGTTGAAAAATCAGCTTTTGCTTCCAATTCCTATTGTTTTATCCTGGTTTAAAGACTGATTAGATGATTACGGGTTGCCTTTGCTTATTCAGTAACACAGTATAGTAAAATAAAAACAATTAACAGATGGACACATCTCCACTGAGGATTACAGCGCTTTGATATCCCTGGGAGCTGGAAGCTAATGGCCATTTGTATCCCAAGCTACATTTTTTTAGTTTTAGAACGGGTGTACACTCTAGATAATGGGCAAATAAATTATTACCAGGATTTACTCTTTAAAGTGTCTAGGTTTGTTATGAAATTTATCATTTTTAATGTGAAAAAAGGCTTTAGCTTTGCATGCTCCCCCTTCCTCTCACACAGTGCGGGACTGGCAAGCAGCTGATAAGGAGGGTTATGATTTAAACCATGTATTTACAGACAGCTACAGCCAATTATTTCCTGAAGAAAAGGTACAAGCCCCCATGTTTTTGTACACACTGAGGAATTAATCAGCACTGGTGATATTTACAGAAGATTCATTGCAAACCACACACGGAGTGTTGTCCAAGTGCTTGTTTAGAAACTAAGTAAATCCTGCCATTGACACAATTAGGATTAGGGTTAAGCTCATTTGTTAGACCAAGGTAAGGTTATTTCTTTAGTGAAAATATCTTTCTCTACTTATTGATTCCACCACATGAAGGGAGCCTGTAACACATTTCTGACTTAAAATGAATTGTTGAAGATTATGAGCTTATGGTAAGTTACATTTCCGGTGATTCCAATTGAGCAGAAACATTTCTGAGACAAAAAGACGACTGGCTGAAGCACTCAACACACTTATAGAACTGTAGGAAGTAAAAGGTTATACAACCCATGAATGATGGATATCTTAATGCACGCAGAATGGTAAATGTTCCTCAGCTTTGTTGAAAATGATAAGGGTTAGCTAAAAAATAAATGGTTGGTCAGGCTTTCATTACAACACTTCAGTTTTTAACCATCTTTTTGGATTTGCATTCTCTGTGTAAGACCGCGTTAGATTTTTGCATATTTTACCAGCTTATATCATAGAGTATTCAGTGTTTGTGTGTGCTTTGTGAGTGTTTGCCTGCAGTGCCTCATGTGTAATGAGTGCCATGCAATCTTTTTTAAACTCCTGATTAATGCAAATGGATCTCAGAATAGCTTTAGTAACAATGGCTAAGTAGTCTATGGTGCTTAGAGGAGGAATTACAATCACAAAGCTTGTTGTTTGAGTTTTAAAATATCCTAATCATCAGACGGACGCCATATAACAGAAAGAAGGAAATATGCTTTTTCCTTGCTTTCTATTCTTAAATATGTCATAATCATAGGTCATAACGTGATGTTTCTGTCTGTGGGTTTTTAATAGAAGTCAATGTTAAGAGTATAATGAGGCTATAACATCAATATCTGTTGGTTCCACTCCAGTTTGAGTGAGGAGAAAGAAGAAATTGTAAAGCTCCCCAGTGTGTTACTCCTATATTTGAACCACTAGGTTGTCAAGTGCTTGTGTACGTGATTCTGCTGGAGGCAAAACTACAAAAACCATGTTGTTTCCAGGGTGACAAAGAAACAAAATGTGTCAAACTGTGGAAAAACAGGGTATTGTCAACCTGCCTTAGATAGCTCTCTAGGGAAAACGTGATTTATAGTAAAAACGTAACTAGAGGATGTTATTGGATATTATAATTAGAAATCCTCTTTATTTATCATACACATGTAGATGCACAGCACAGCAATAACCCATAGTAGTAGGTGCAGGGCAGCTATTGCACAGCGTCCAGGGAGAAGTGTGTGTGTGTGTGTGTGTGTGTGGGGGGGCACCTTGCTCAAGGGAACCATGGCAGTGCCCAGAAGGTGAACTGGGACCTCTCCAGGTAGCAGTCCACACTCCATAATTAGGTCTGTTCGGGGACTTGAACCGGCAACCCTATGGTTCAAGTCCTTGAACACATATGTGCACAAATCCACAAAAAGAGCCAGATATTTCAAACAATGACTGAGACCAAGAAATATCTAAAAGGTCAATACATATTAGGCTTATAGTTTTTTTTACACAAATGGTACTTCAAATGTTGCTCATTGTCTGCTAGATGGGAAATTAGCTGCATCAAACTCATACATGTAAGGTAGCTTTGTGGAGTTTGTTTTGTATTGTCAGTTTATTATGATATTGTTCGGCCCCCTAGTGGCCAACACAAAGTTGAATTCATTGTATATAAGAAAGAAAATGTATTTCAATAGTTAATTACTTTAAAAAAGTGTAACACTATGTTTATATTAATTTGGCAAGTCAGCCGGATTTAATATTTTAGCATTTGTGTTTTTTTTGCCTGAAAATAGTTATATATTAGTTTAATAGTTACAAATCAAGAAGTAAAGTTAAAAGCAGATATGTTTTATATTGGTGTTAGCCTTTTAAATAAATAAAAGGATATGGCCTCTGTGTCGTTAATAGTAGTTACAGCTCCACTAGACAAGTTAGACGAGTGTAATCATATTTTTTTGGGTAATTGACGATATAACAGGAGTGAATTCTATTTTCTGTTTGGCTAGTCTGTCCTCTTAAAACTGGGAAAGTAAGACTCTGATTTGTATTAAACATTTCCCCAATGGGATTTTTCAGTCCATTAGCCTTTGTGAAACACTTAAATATAAAAAGAAAAAACCACACCAGACAAATTGGGCATGCTTATGTCCTATTCTTCAGCGACAAAGAAAAAATTGTTGGATATGAAAATGGTCCTTCCATATTCCTCCATGCAATCTCTCTTGTGCAGAAGTGATCAATCTTCATGTCACACACAGAAAAAAGTAATTGTTTGTGATGTTCGTGGCTTGTTTCTGGCTCTATCTGCACACTTGATTACAGCACTTGTTGACGGAGTGACAGACAGTGGAAGTACACCAGCCTCAGATAAATGCCTGGCATTAGTGGAGTATCAATAGGAAGCACCGCAGTCCGGACTTGGTGCTTGTCTGATTCCTGCTCTACCTTAATTGGGATGAGGTATTGACATGTGGCCTAATTATTTTCCCAAATAATTGGTTTAGCAGGTCTGCCAGAGAAGAGGCGTGCCTTTTAAAAATAGTTGAAAATTGAGCATTTTAAAATGATGATAACGATTTGTTAGATTTTACTTTGTATTTAGAAGAGAAGAGAAGGTATTCTTAGTCCTATAAGGAAACACTTCACCCTGCTTTGAATCTCCTCAATCATCATCAGACATACATCTTTAATAAAGGGTAGAAATAATTGTAAATAAATCAAAGGAAAATGGGGAGTGTGTTTGATTTTCCTTCTAGTTTTTGTATTGAAACTATATTGAAATAAATGTGTATGAGGCAGTGGCGGTTCTAGACCAATTTGACTGGGGGGGCCAGGCTGCGGCCAGTTATTTTCTAAGAGGGGCACAATAAATGCAGGACGAAAAAGACAAAGACATTATGAAGTAATTGCGCATAAGAAAACAATGCAATACATTACATTACATTACATTGCAAATAGCTGACGCTTTTATCCAAAGCGACTTACAATAAGTGCATTTGACCAGTAAGATACAAACTTGAAGAAAACAGAATCATATAAGTACATCAGGTTTCATGGAGCCAAAACATTTCAAGTGCTACTCAACTGGCTTTAGATAAGTCATTCCTCCCCCAGAACCGCCCCTGGTATGAGGAAAGCCTCAAAAAGCTACAGCACTATTGTATGGTTGTCAGTAAACTACACCATGGAAACAACCATTGGCAGTTACCAGATTCTGCTAAAGCATTGCAGTTCACGTTTAATATTTCTATCATTCAACTGCGTACACCCAAGCAGGCTGTTAACGCAGGGTGAACTTACTCAATCAGATAATTCCAATTATCCAACATGCATTGTACGAACATAAAACATTAGTGGTGTGGTGAATTAACATGCTTCCTTCATCCTTTTTGTTGCCATTCAGGTGCTCTCTCTCTCTCTTTTTCTGTCTCTGTCTCTACCTCCCTCTCCCTCATATCCTACCTTGCCTTTCCCCTCCACTGGCTGCGGGGGAAGTGGAGCTCTCACAACGTTACCGTGGTAATACTGATTGATGGAGTCGATACTTGTGCAGTTCCAGAACATCGAGCATCGGCGCACACAGACATGACACATTTCTGGGAACAAATTATAATGGCCTGATTAATTCCCTCTAGGGAAATAGAAATATTGGGAATACCTGTGGACTCATAGGGGACACAGAGTACATCCATTGTCTAGCTGCACACATACAAGAGAAGGATGACGGAGAGGAAATGCATAGCTAGGGCTGCCTAACAATGCGTGAAAGGGAATTAAAAGATAAATCAGCCAACTTTCAAAAGTAGATTGTTTTGTGTGGCAGGAATGAGAATTAAAAAAACAGTGTTTTAACTGCTCACTTCCTGATTTATAGGAAGTCACTGAGGAAGTGGTAATTCAGTGTCTCAATGTTAAAACCAGTATTTCTTCACAAGTATCTGTCTCCTGTCAGTTCAAACCTAATACGCCAATACGTTACTGTTACTAAGGCTCACTGCGCTGATGTTTATCATTATAAGAAGTCATAAAAAAATAACATATTGTGTAATAAATAAATAAATAAATCTAACTATAGAAAACTTATATGGATAAAACCTTTTTTTCTAAGGATTACTGATTTGTGACTTTTTGTTAACATTTAAGGAATCATATGAAGACATATGATCACAAGATCATGTGCTATTGGTGTTGGCTATTGTTAATACAAGGTTAATGCAGCTAATGTACTTAATATTTCACTGCAATGACTGCCAGGTCCAAAGTGATACATTATGAATTCATATTTGTAAGCATTTTTAATGTAATAACTGCTTTCATGGTTCTTGTTTTTTAAATAAGCATTACATCTATTTTTCTTTAGCTCATTTGAGAAATAATATCATTAACTACAGTTGTAAAATAAAAATCTGTAAGTTATTGTTCTCACTGGTTAGCTCATTTGCTTATGTCATACATACAGAGACATACACATTAAACTGAGACACTAAATAAGCCCTTATGCAACAGAATCAATGACATTTTCCACATACTGTACATTTTAACTTGTCATATTAAAGGCCCAGGCATTACTTAAAACATGGATACTGTCTTCATTCTGTTTAAATGTCCCAGTGAGCCATGACAGAGGAAATGCATGCACAATAGGACCCCAAAACAGCTCACATATTATATTATTAACACGTGTTTATTTGCTACCGTGACATGTTAAAATGTCCTCTGTGAGGAAGACCTATCAGAAACCTGTGAAACATCAATGTGCCTGCACTTCACAACCCATTCACGAGAAACTGCATTCTCTACTGTGTCCGTGTGACCTTGTGAACCCACAGCTGCTTTATATCCGACTTTGTACGACAGGAAGTTCTTTGTGTAGCAGTTTAAAGCATTCACTGTTTATTCTGTGGTCATTAATTATGACACCTTGGTTTAATTACGATAAACAAATGAGCAGTGTGTATTCCTAATTGCTTTACTGAAGAGGATAAACACGTCTTCTTATTTACATAAAACCTTTTAGTCTCTCCACCATCTGCTATTACAAGGAACATAACAATTAGTATTTTTTTTATTTAGTATATCTTATTTGACATTCCTTCATAGAAGCGGAACATTTCTAGTAAAAATGCTTTAGCAACAACTGAGAATTGATACGTTACCAACTGCCTCACAACTCATCCTTTTGAATATCAAGCCTGTCGTATCTGTATTAATGTTCTGCCTTTGCTAACAAGCGTTTAGGATCAATCAAAGCAAATTAACGTTCTGCACGGCTAACAGGGTCAGCCCAAATGAGATCAGACAAGCTAACAAACGGTAAAGGGAAATAAATGATTAACAGAACCTTGAACTGTCAATCTTCCTGACCATTGTCCCTCGGTAAATCACTTTCATTAAAATCCCTTCAAATTAAAAGTTTAAGCTGAATATGGGGGTAGTATTTTTGGTAAAAGTTAAGGGGAATGAGAATAAAAATACAGCGTTGAAATTGTTGACTTCAACATTTTAGACAGTGGACTAATTATTATACAGTGGCCTGAGAGTGTACACCCATGCAGAGGAAAACTTCATTGAGAAAAAAGAAATTGGTTGCAAAGTAATTACATTTTCTAATCATGAAATCCCTCCGAAACCTGTGAGGCTAGTTTGAAAAACCTCTCTAACCCTTTATTCCTCTCTCCCCGTTACACTCACTCACACACACATAGGGTTTCAATATCACGGCTCATGTGTTGCAGTATACATTGCAGGGGATGGAGTTGACAGCTTCTTCCCATGAAAGCAACCACGCATGGCATATTTGCCTAGGGAAATCAGCGCTGGTCCAATCAATTTAGACGTCCGCTTGTGTGTGTGTGTGTGTGTGTGTGTGTGTGTGTGTGTGTGTGTGTGTGTGTGTGTGTGTGTGTGTGTGTGTGTGTGTGTGTGTGTGTTGTCGGCAGCCCAAACCTTTACTGCCACAGCTGCACTGGGTGCTATGAGCTCATTAAATCAACAGCTCTAATGATCTCAATCGGCGCCTGATGCAGTCAGACTGACTCGATACCTGCAGAGGAAGTACAGGAAAGCGGGAGAGAGCGAAAATGATGGAAAGGTTATTGAGTAAGAGACAAAAGGAGGAAGAGCGAAAGTCAATAAAAGGTGCAAGTATGAATTCTCACCCAACAAAACTAGTGCCCATTCACAACATCTCGAGTAAGCAGGAAAAAAAATCATTCACCGGAACATGACTCCTAGTCAAATCACAAGGAACATTCACACTTGCTCGCCAGTGAAACCTCAAAGCTTGTCTTCTTCTGTTGCACACATCTCTCTGCTTCGATGATATGGCAGAACTGTTTACAGCAACACTCAAAACAGCATTCCCCCTCCAGGTGTCATGCGGTTTGGATTGAGTTATGATTCAGTAGTGAGGCTGAGAGTGGTCTGATGTTAGGCTGCTGGAGATTAGCAGAGCAGACAAGTGTGAGTAATACTCAACCCAGTCTCACGGCATTTCGTGTTATAGTCAAGACATTTAATCTATTGATTTGAGTTCACCAACACGAGTTTCCCCTTTTTTTCGTGTCACATAGAACGTCTTTTTGTCCGGTCGGGTCTTGGAAGACCAGAAGCTGTGTGGTTCATAGAAACATTTTCTTACTCAATATCAAGCCAAGATTATTGTTTTTATCGTATAATGTCGGACTTTTTTTGCCGTCTGCGAGGAAATTAAATGGGCCTCAGAATACTGAAAACTGTATTTTTTTAAATCTTTTTTTCCTTCTAATTTTTTTTTCTTTTTCTAAATAATACACTGTTATTTACTTAAGCAATAGCTCACGACAGGCCGTGGTATATGCTCATTATATCACAGCTAAGGGGCGTGGTTCGGCCGACGCCGAAGCGGAGTGTCGGACAACCCTAAGCACCCCTAAGCTTGAATGGTGGTACTTTTCCAGTTGGTCTATCCTGCTCTTCACGTAGCTCTCATGTCCGTCGTTTAGGTGCTTTTCTGGAGATTAGGCAACTGCTCAATCCACTCACTCATAGTAAGACCCCCCCCGTGGGTCGACAATTTAATCTTAAATGTTTCCATCTATGCTTTGCTAAAAAAAATCGTAACGTAGCATGCAGCTGGCCGTCCGTTGTTTCCCAGTCACTGCTTGATGTACGGTGACAGGCGGTGATGTCGTGGTCAGTGTGGTGGTGCCACCATTTCAACTGTGGGAACCCCCTGAAAGGCCAGCGTGTTCCTCCCCCAAGGTCTAGTCACACAGCGTGCAACCCCCGCCCAGAAAGTCATAGTCCTAATTGAGGATCCTTGTACGTGCCGAACCCACCACCTTACAGACACTGACAGCCCCCCACCTGTTACCACCACCCCGTTCCCAAGCATAGGGTCTAGACTCACCGGTTACTGTTCGCAGTTTCCACCCCCAGAGTGGGTGTCAATCCGTGTCCCCGCTGGGACCACGGTCCGGTCTCACAGTGTCGCTGTGGAGCCGGTGTCAACAAGGGCCGGTCCAGGGGCCCCTGCCAGGGA
>NW_011362915.1:396369-410302 GCF_000735185.1 Notothenia coriiceps | reverse complement strand
GACCCACTAAGGGCTGTGTTGGGGGGAGGTAGGTCAGATCACTTACAAAAGGAGATCGTAGTAGATTCATGTTTGGGATAATAATGAGCCTTTGCGAGAGTGATTGTAAATTGATTTGACTGTGTTGTGCGCCTCGGTTAAGTAACATTTGTCACGCTTGTGTTAGTATTATATAGGTGTCTGTGGCGTCGGTTTTTATAATATATTACGTGGTCAGATTAGTTGTATGGTCGTGCTTCCGACGCTTTCGAGTTTCAGGTGAATGGACCACGTCTCATGGGTACTTCGTTTTTTCAGCAGTTGTCAGGTGGGATAATCTGGATGTTTCGATAGTTCGTTCAGGGGGGTGTTCAGTGAAAAGCTCCAACTCTCAGTGTCGTTCAGTTCAGTTCGAGGTACGAAAGTCCAGGTTCGCTTCAGTCTGCAGTAAATGCTTTAAGAACTACTTATTCGGGTCAAAGGGCGTATAGATATTTAGTCTATGTGTCTGTCACCGAATACTGTTTACCTAGTCGTGCGTGTGGATGACTAGGAGAGTTTTATATTGTTTTATATGTGGTTGCTTTTGTTGATTGTCAATTAGTGACTTAGATTAAATCCTGGCTAATGCTTAGGTATAATCTAAGTATACCGCATTGGGTAGCGTTGACGGTCTTGGGCTTTATGGGATCGATCCTGAGTTTTATTCAGACATAGTTTGTTTTCCTTATGTCTTTTTGCGAGGTCCATTGTCGTGTTTAGTTCGTTTTAGCGTTATTAGTACCTAAACTTGGTGATTATTGTTGTATTGTAAGATTATGAATTTACAGACTTTATATGATTTCTTCTGGCTGGTTGTCGCTAGTTCTGTGTGTGGTGTTGTATCTATAGTAAAAGTTGAGTAAAATTGAGTATAGACAGGAGAAGGTGAGTAAAGTGTGATGTTTCTGATATTTATTTTTGTGTTTGTGATCCTGCCTATAGTTTTGGTAGTTGTGATATTAACCCAAGTTATAATTCTTTGTAACGTGTAAGTCAATTAGTTATGATTGTTATTGGTCTATGTTTTCTTCTATAGTACTAATTAAGGACAATGTTATTGTATTTTAGTTCCTTAATTACTTGATAGATGTTGTGTTTTTTGTTAGTATAGTTTTGTTTTAGTTTTTTATGATTTCATCTTAGGATTTTATTAATTGTTTAATATAAGTTTTTCAAATGTCGATTGAAGACGTGTGATTGATTGTGTCCTCCTTTTATTTGCTATCGGTGGTGAGATGTAAGAGAGGGTAGATGGGCTAGATGATTTTTATGTGTTTTTTGTTTTTTAGTTAGGGGGGAGAGGTAGACTGTCTGGGGCAGTCATAGTCCTCTTAATGATGTTCGTACTTCTGGGACGCGTTCAAGGATCAACAGGAATTGAAATGGCAATAACAGATATGTATGAGAAACTGGTAATTTAGCTCCTTAACCTTTTGGTTTTCATGTGAGTGCTGCAGCCTGGTATTTATTCTTTCGACAGGTTGCCATGATCTGTTAAAGTGTATTCGTGTATTTGCGGGTCGTTGTTTTTTTTTATTTTTGTTTGGGACTTGTTTTTTTTTCTTCTTAGGTTGTTAGTGCAGTGCCAGTGGATCTGTATATAGTGGAAAGAGCGCACTACTTCTAGTAAAAGGAGCAACGAATCGACGTGTAGTTGTCAGAGGCCTACAGTGCTACTAGTGTCCATGTCTAGTCCGAGTGGGAGGTTCTAGGATTGAGAAGAGTCGTGGGACGTATGGGCGACAAGAGAAGAATAATCGCAGTCAGCTGTGTATTAGGACTTAGGCTTTTGACTGTGCCATAAACACCTATTGACGATGCGGTGTTGTTGTTGGTGATGCGCGGTACGATATTGTGTGACTGTGAGACGGGGGCGGAAGATCACCGAATCTGTTGCCAACGCGCGGCCGCCTCGCTTTGGCTTATATTCAGTGGGTTAGGTGCAAGCGGCGCTTCTTTTCGTCTAGCTTTTGAGCGCAATTATGGGAGGAGCAGTGGTGATTGTTTGTTTATGGGTTCTGCGTTATTTTGTAAAGTTAAAGTTGTTGTTTGCGAGGTTTTAGGTTTTGCAAAATACTAGGGTTTCTAGTTAGACATAGTGTCGATATAGCTCATTCAGAGATTTAGTGAGTCTCAATGGTTCAGTTTCAGTTCAGTTCAGAAAATAGTACAAATCAGTTCGTTCATGAGTTCAGTTTTTTTATACGCTGAGGCAACAGATACCAAGGATGCTGGCTGATGAAGAAGATGAAGGCTTAGCATAAATGTTGGCTCACTATTTGGCAAGCAACCGGTCCCAGTTGCCCTGTTTATCTCATGTCTTATAAAAGCTTATTAATGATTTATAAAGTGTTCACAACCTAATTAATAAATTAATAACAAACTATCCGTAAACCCTTTATAAGGGTAGTCTTATTGTAAAGTGGTACCGACCAAACCTACTTGATAATAATAAGGGACTTCTGCAAGGACCATTTTAAGGGTGTTGTTTTGTATGAAATATCTCATTAGTAAAGTAAACACACATGAAGTGTCAAAAAGTATGATATTTTACTTTTAATAAAGTTTCAAATGGAGCAGGTTCAAGTAGCCCTACATTGATTAAGAGTGCGTATTTTCCACCACTGGACTAATGTTATAAATATATGACACTTTTGACTTTCCTGGAGACAACTGACATGAGTAACAGAGTCAGGTTGGTAATAAGCTTATTTTAGTCATAATGAAGAAGTGGAACTAGGATTGTAACATCGTACAAACACGTACTGGCTCTGCAAGTGGCGGCATTATTTCTCAAACAGCTCAGTGGTTAGATGAGACTGAGAGGAGGAGCTGCCTTCAAGGCCGCAGAGGAAACTTCCCTGTCAGTTTTGAGAGTGACAACAACGTGAGGCGCGGCTCGCACTCCCGCAGCATCAATTGCAAACCCAAACCACAAGAGTAAACATCTTTCTCCTCTGTGTTTCTCTGATTTCATCGCGAATTTGGCGGATTATGGAGTTCTAATGCTGTGCGTAAAAGGGAAGCAATGGATTTTCTTCTTGTTGGAAAACCTGGAGAATGCGCATTCATGGAAGTGCCTATTCTTCGAGGGTGAGAGGAAACCTTAACCTAGTGTGAAACCGTGAAAGAAACTCCAGCAGATATGAGCTCCACGGCAGCAGAGAAGGGATTCAAAGCGCCCACCATCCCGGCGATTATGTTCATTTTCGGGGTGGTGGGAAATGTCATTGCAATCGTGGTCCTTCGGATATCACGAAAGGAACAAAAGGAGACCACTTTTTACACCCTTGTCTGTGGCCTGGCAGTGACGGACCTCCTGGGCACCCTGCTGGCCAGCCCGGTCACCATCGCCACCTACGTGAAGGGCGAGTGGCCGGGCGGAGAGCCTCTGTGCCAGTACTCCGGCTTCATCCTGCTCTTCTTCTTCTTGGTGCAGCTCAGCATTGTGTTTGCGATGTCCGTGGAGAGATACCTGGCAATAAACCACGCATATTTCTACAACGAATACGTGAACCAAAAACTCGCCGCGCTTACTCTTTTGGCCATTTACATTTCCAACATTGTGTTTTGCGCACTTCCCAGCCTGGGGTTCGGGCAGGTGACGCGCCAGAAACCGGGGACTTGGTGCTTCATTGACTGGCAGAACAACCAGACAACCGTGGCAACTTATAATTTAATGTACGCCGGTGTGAACTCAGTCATCGTGCTGGCCACCATCATATGCAACGTGATGGTGTGCGGGGCTCTCATCCTCATGCACAAGCGGTTCATCCGCCGCACGTCTCTGGGCACGGGCCAGAGGCGCATCGCGGAGCTCCGGCGCAGGCGGAGTTTTGGACGGTTGGCCGGGGCAGAGATCCAAATGGTGATCCTGCTGATAGCCACCTCCGCTGTGGTGCTCATCTGCTCCATACCTTTAGTGGTGAGTACAACTGTAGCAGACACAGTGTGCAACCTACATGTGCGCACTAGATTTTGACGCGTAAAAATGACATGTTTTTTATAATACAACCACATTAAAATACAAGCAATGAAATAGAAATTAATACAAATATAAATGAAAAAGACTGTGCACATTTAAACACAACAATAGTGGCTCTGTTTGCTGTACAAAAACAGCATTTGGTTTGGGATATTTCTGGCTTAATTATAGACCAAAGGTAACGATACCAAGAAGATTTTCAAGATTTTTTGTCAAGGTTTTTAAATAAATTGGGATTTGAAGGAACTATCTCAATACATGAGCAAGAGTACAATATTTCACAATGAAGTATTCTAAAATGGAAATAGTCAAAGAAGGTAGCACATCTAAACTGATTAAAACAGCACTTAGTAAATCTACATAATTATACATTTTAGTAAAAGCAAATGTGTGGTTTAGAAAAGATTGGTGTAAACTGTCATGTTATTTCTTTGCAAACAGTCCCTGAGAGTTTGCTCTGTTGAGCTCTATCAGAGTTCAGTGCTCGGCCTGAGGGAGAGAGAGGATCAGGGCAGAGCGTGAGATTCCTGCAGGTGCTTCTGCAGAATGACATCATGCAAACTTAGTTTCTGCATCTGTGAGGCCAAAGTCAGTGATCAAAGTAAAGGACAGGTTGAGAGTCTATCTTCAAACAACATTCAGGTGCCAACTAACCCGTTTCTGCTTGCTGTAAACATTGAGTGGACAAAATCTACAGCCTTCTTTGTTATCACAAATAATACATTTGTTTCGAGCAGTTTTAAGAGATGAAGCTCAAAGTGCTTTACACTCACTTTAAACTTCAGCTGGTATTATTAGCAGCCTCAGTGAATATCTTCCAATGCTATTGTCTTCTCCCCTCAATAACTTCAGATAGACAACTCATCTTCCATACGAGGCATGTTAAAAAGGGATTATTTGAAGGCTATGTACTGGAACATTTTTCCTTTAATGATGAAATACCGAAGATGTTGTGACTTTGTCAAAAGTGGATTCTTAGTTTGACCCTGGGGAAGCCAGAGGCAAAAGGCTGTCCTACGGTGAAAGATGATGAGAACAGTTTTTACTGGCCTCCTGCCATCTCCACGCTGTTGTTACTAAGAAGTGACATTCAGCCTCGTGTGTATTTAGACTCGACCCACTCCATGCCAACCGTGTAGGAATATGTAAAATAAACATTGACTTTATTCTTGTAAATGAAGCGGAGACAAGTTGAGGCTTGTAATAAACACAAGCTTGAAGTGGATTCTGTTGAATCAGCCGATGGACAGAAAAATAATCTGTTACTATTTTGATCATCTTAAAGTACATACAAATGGGCAAAAATGATCCTTAAGATGAGGATTTCAAGCCTTTAGAGCTTATATTAGAATAAAGTAAATATTTTGGAGGGTTTTACGAGCTAAACATCTCCTTCGACAACTCTGTCATTATAAGGGTTAGTTTAGTTTTTAGGGTATTTGGTTAGTGTTTGGTGTTTTGTAGCTTGTGGGTGTTTCTTCCACTTACAATTACAATCTCCAGTCTATCTTATGATTTTACTCATACATTTGTATTTAATATGAATTCAATGTAATTGACTTTTAGAAACTAGACTTGACATTTTTACTTTTTTCTGACTGACTAAATGATTAATAAAAAAAGATGATGTGCAGATAATTGAAAGGGATGTCATCTTTAGAGGCATTTCTGTGTTGTTGCTTGTTCCTAAATGCATTTTTGTTTTCTCTCTGCTACAGTTGAGGATCTTTGTAAATCAGCTGTTCACAAACCAGACAGAAGAGACTTCTGGGTTGAACCAAGACTTGCTGGCCATCCGCATGGCTTCTGTCAACCCCATCTTGGACCCTTGGATCTACATCCTGCTGAGGAAGACTGTAGTCCTCAAGCTGATGGAGAAAATTAAGTGTCTGTTCTGCAAAATGGGCGGGCGGGGGGGAAGAAACGGCGGTCAGTTCCGATGCGCAGACGGTCGTCTTTCCTCCATCGTCTCACGAGATTCTCCCTCGATGGTGTCACGAGAGCTGCGGGAAATGGTGAGCACCTCCCAGACCTTCCTGTACCCAGCCGAGGGGAGGCCAGTACAAGCGGGGGCACAGGAAGGCTCCAGTCCCCCAGATGCACAGACGTTGACGGGGCCCCAAGAGGTGGAGGGGCCTCCGAGGGAGCTGGAGCCCAGTGATTTAGAGGAAAGAGCGCCAGGCAGGCCAATGAAAGAGCTGCCAATGTGCCCAAAGGACCCGGCTCTGCATGTGACCTTCACTGACGAGACCGCAAACACGCAGGAGAAATGCATATGACTGTCAGCATGACCTCTAAAAAAAACATTCCTCGCTGGGAAAATAACTCATAAGGAGCGCTGCAAAGAAAGGAAAAGCATCTGAAGACTGAACATCTTGCAGGCTGCTGTTGACGGATGTAAAACTGGACTAAATACTCATTCTCAATGTATAAATCTTCAGTCATATCTTTCTACGAAACACACTTAAAACGTTGCATAACACAACAGTTACATCAAAGAAACCAGAAGGCTTTGTAGACAAGCTCTTCTGTTGCACTTTGGCTGTGTGGACAACCTGCACCATGACTGTAAAAAAATGTGAAAAGTGATCCATGATGTTAATTTATTATATGTGTGTATTCTATGTCTTCTCTGTGAGAAGGTTGAGATGGGATTGAGCCATTTTAAATCGGTTTGAAGATTAATGTGTTCCGGTTTTTTTAAGGTACTTAGAAACATTTGCAAACAATTTGGTCTTAGGGTTTCACCAATCAGCTCTGAGCTCAAAGATAACTTTTAATGATCTCCTACATTTCATATCAAAAGGCAGCTACACTGAGGGCTTTTCCACAAAACAGAAACTTTCTGATGTTAGCCGGACTCCTAAAGAAAACTGATGTGTACATTTTCCAGCCCATTACCTTGCAGGGATCTTGTTTTCACCTTAATGTAATGTGCAATTCCTCTCATCGAAGAGGGAATTAAGGAAGGGAACGAAAACTGATGACTTTGTTAAGTTTCCTCTCTGATGAGTTTAAAGGTCTTGCCTTGTTGGATTTCCCTGTGGCATTAATTATATTGTTGCTATAAAGATTGATATAAATGCCATGTTCATATTTCAATGCTAAAGTTGTTGTTGTAGCAGCAGCTGGTGTTAAATTGACCTGCAAAATGCTGACTCATCTTGTAACAAACTCATAAATAAACCAAAATAAAAGTTGGTAAATATTCAAATATATTTGTGTCACTCTTTTTGGTGCTGTTTAGTACGACAGTGAATGGAGTTGATATGATATTAAGCTAAAAATATACATCATAAATAGTTAGTGTGGTTTAAAGTAAAACATGGAGATCTATATTATTATATAACAAATATATATATTTTTTAATGATATATACATTTGAGGATTCTATGTGTCTTATATGTATATAAATAACATCTTTTTGAACATGGAAACACAAAACAATGGGCATTTCACTCATTTCTGACTTTATAGACCAACAAAAATAGCTGATTAATTGAGAAATAATCTGAAAGGTAATTGAAATGAGAATAATCCTGAGTTACTGCCCTTTCTGTACAGAAAATACATCTATTTCACCGTAGAAAAGGCTTCTGATAGCAACGTCATCGCTGAATCATGGCCGGAAATAAAATATTGATCTGTGCTCAATAAAAGGACTGATTATGGAAATGAAAGTCCATACTGATCTTTTGGAATGAATGGATGGCGAGCACATCTTTAAAGTGGCCCATTGTATTGTGTTCCTTCACTGTGATTTGATTACATGCTTTGCCTTTACAGACCATTCATATGCAAACAACCTATACCACACTTCAGGAAAGGGTAAAACCATTTAACATGAACCTACTGAAAAGCAAAGAAGCGCTTCAAGCATTTACATAAAAAAATAATATAACGTAAAAGCGCTGCTTATTTATTTCTAAGGAAAAAAAGAAGTTAATTCCAAGTGAAATGTAAGCATGTCTTCGGATCAATGCTCTACAAAAACATGTTCCTTTGCCAGCCCGCCACAGTCAGTGCCATTCAGTATCTGACAGCATGCAGATCAGCTTTCTTCTCTTCAATCTCTTAACGCACTGATTGTTTCAACACATGTCGAACCACTATCCAGTTCAGATGGCACAGGCCGCTCACCTGCAGACGGATGGCTTCCTCACCCTGCAGAAGACTTCCAGATGCAACATGGCCGACGTCCAGAGGCTTCCCAGAGCCGTTAACCCTCCCTCTGAGAACAATGTCCGGTTAAACAGAGTGTTGACCTCAGACCCAGAAATCTGCTAAAGCTGGGGAGTCTCTCGGGAAATAGTGATTGACAAAACAGATTGACAAAACAGTTGTGAGGAGAAAAGAGGGATTCTTCTGGGAAATCAGCTCATTCTCCACCTCCTCAGCTAACGGCAGTCATATGCAGTGTGACATTTAAAGCCCTGACGCCTGTGAAAACAATCAACTTTCACTCAGAAGATCCCACTCAAAGAGCAGCGTGTGTTGATCATGCAGCCTTTAGCTCAGGAATGGAGTTAAGAGCAAAAAGAAAATTCCAGGAAATGACAGTTTCTAGAAATACCTACAGTATTGAGCTATTATATCTTGCTTAAGGGTTGTTTTAAGGGTGAGCTGAGTTCAAACTGAAGTTAGATTTATATGTTTTATGGGATGGTTAGCACTACCAGGAACTAGAAGATGCATGAAATAGTCCAGAAAATAGACGTAATTTCCCAACTTATCAGCATCATAGAAAACTTAATAGATAAGATTTACCAAGCGTAACATCCTATTTCCTGGCTCACTTAACTCTTGAAGTGGCCGTGTGGCTGTGTGTGTTTTCTTATTTGGTCTTCCCACTCTTAACTTTAAGATATATATCAGTGTTTTGTGAGTGCAACTGGATGCTGGTACCTTTTAAAGGCAAGACAATTTGTTGTATCAGGTTTATTTATTTAATCTTAAACAGCTTCAGATCTCATTTTAAGCACATCATCTCTGGTAACACAATCTTTTCAAAGTGGTGCTTGTCTCTAGTGGAGGACAGCCCTAATGTTTTCTGAGCATCATACAAGCAGCTGTAAAATAGATGAAGTAAGGCTTGGTGAGCACAGATATTCAACATTTGGCAAATGAATGATTCACTTATGTTCATTTTCACTTAAAAGGTCAAACCTATCATATTTGTTTAGTATGCACGATTGCACGTCTTTCTGATGTACTGCTCAAACTGACTCTCAGCCGCTGGACTCTCCCCTCACATGTTTATTTAACCTGAAATCACCCGGCACACCCTGATCACACACAGGTGATCTGCAGCATCCATCTTAATAAACAGCCTGTGAAACCAACTGCTGCGTCAGCGATAATGGGTGCGTGCCACAGGTGAGGGTGTGACTATAGCTCATTATAAACATGTGTTCTCTTTGTCTCTGACGGATATCAATTTACAAAATCAAAGTGAACACTTTGTATCATAATTACTGTACAGAAACTTTGTAAGCTGCTTTTCTGCATGTCCAGTTTACTTTAATGCAAATACGTTTCACTCTGGCAAGAAGTTTCTGACTTGATTTAATTCCTTAAAGGACCTTTTTTTAGAGGTATTCCCACAGCACCTGTATCTCGGGACTTCTTGTGGCCTTTTTACAGACACTCAATTATTTGGATACTTACGCTGCCCTACCAAGCTGAGAAAGACTTCAACTGCTCTGGAAGTGAGACCGAAATGTCTTATTTCTCAAACATTCATTTCAAACGCATTTTTACAACACTTTGCATGAATAGCACACAAACAAATCAATCCATCAATAACTTTCTGCATGGTGATACAATGCTGAAATGGACACGATTAGTCATCCAAATCCTCAAATCTATGAACTCCAGGGGCCGTATTCACAAAGCATTTTATCTTACCGCTAGGAGTGCTCCTAACTCGCGCTAAAACATTTTACGTAGGAGTTTTTTCTTAAAAGTTATTGACAAAGCCGCTGAGACCTACTCATACTAAGGATAAATCACTAAGAGTGAACTAAGAGTGACGCGCCGTTGCTATGGATGACGTCTATTCTCGTGCATGAGTTTAGAAGCGGTCAGTACGGTGATTGGTTGTTCAGAGTAGGCGGTCTCGGTGAAACTCATCCGCTACATCCCACAAACGAGCCCACTAAATCACCGAAAAACAAGGAAATAGCCTCGGCTAGAAATGTATTCCTATCAAATAGTTATGGACAGTGCAGTTAGCAGAATACACGCATGATGACAAGTTTGTGCAGACCACGATAATGACGTTATATATGCACGTTAAAGAGAGAGAGGAAACAATAAAAATACGTAAATTGCATTAAATCGAGGAGGCAATTAAAAGCACCCTGCAAACTATTATCCAATGAGCATATTTCCAGCACTTAAACACTTTCAATAACAGCCCATACCGCCGTTCAAGTCCCCCTATCATGATGAATGAAAACAATCTGCGTGTTGATGGAATGTACTTTCTTTCTATTGACGAACACGTCCTCATCTTTTGACCGCACGGGTGTCCACTCGCCACGACGTGATGATCGAGTAATCCATTTGTACACAATGGAAACGAGAGACTGCCCTGATAGTTAAATGTTTTAGTTTCGACTGTGTGAGAACATAGTAATTAATGCACATGTCCTTTGAAACATTCCGGGACGCGAAAAGACGTACAGGCAAATGAAATTACGTTTATGCAAAGTGAGACCGTTCTTCAAAGACTGAACTAAATTAAGGAATTTCCTGGAAAAAAATCTCCATAAGGGTGTCGTGGACATAGAGCCCTGAAGAACACCGGAAAAATGTCTGTGAGTTAATAAACCTATGAATGCGACGGGATGGTTCGACTCTTTCTGAAGTTGACGAGACCTTCACTCTGGCTTTACAGAATAAAGAGTTTGTAAGTAAAGTTTGCGTAAAAATGTTGTGAAACGTACTTATCGTGTGTTTGTTTAGTTAGGTAGTTATTGAAAGACGTACCACTATGTTACGACTTTACCTGTGCTAATCAGTAGGTTTAGGAGTTTAGATACTTGAGGTCCCCGGCATAAGTGTTTCGTAAAATAGAATGGCGATCCTCACGAGGATTGAGCGCGATTTTGTAAAATGCATCCTCAAAAAAGAATTTTCAATAACTGTTTCGGCGACTCTGGATGAGTATGATTCCTATTTAGTGATTCTCACTTGATTCTCACTGCGCGGCAACGATACCTACTGCAGATAAGAGCACGTACTCAAATCTTCGCCAGTCATGCCACTAACCAACAAGTCTCATCCGCCAGAGCCACTTTGAGTAGGCGATGTAGGGTGTTTGCTCGGGTGATTTAGTGGCTTTTTGTTCCTTTATCGGAGCCGATCTTTACATAAGGATAGTTTATCAATACCTGTCACGTCAATCGTCTTATGTGCGTACTACTGTTCAAACACGTCTGGTGCTATTACTGCAATATATACGTGCAATTTCTCTCTCTCCTTTGTTATTTTTATGCATTTAACGTAATTTAGCTCCTCCGTTAATTTTCGTGGGACGTTTGATAATAGGTTACTCGTATAAAGGTCGTGAATTTGTGAAAGTTATTGTCGGGTATGGCGGCAAGTTCAGGGGGATAGTACTACTTACTTTTGTTAGACGCACAACTACCTTACATGAAAGAAAGATAACTGCTTGTGCAGGAGTAGAAAACTACCCGCGTTACCCATAAAAATACACGGCAGGGCAGTAAGTTATCGGTGGCTGGTGTGCCCGGTATGGAGGTAACGGTACCTTCAACCGAAACTAGGACACACAACAACTAACGAGTTTTCCTTTTGGCCTGATTTGACGACCTAGCTATACACCCAGATCCTCTCCGCCGCAACTACGCCAAACCAAATAACCGGTGTCGACGTGAACCTACCACGCTATAAGGATTGTAGCAGCCGGTAACGTTTCAAAACGTAAGAAGGGACGACGATCTTATAGCGAAATCACAACGGGGTTTGTAAAATAAAGGCCTGATTTAGCCCAATAAGGACAATCAGCCCCTACAATCAACGTAGGGCGTGATTAAGGTGTTGTTCAACTATGGGAGTGCTAATCCGGTATAGAGTACTAGTTAAGTGTCAGAAAGGTAACCAGAGGTTTTTGTAAGCAGAGAGTCGGTAAAAGTCTAAGAACACTATATACCCAGAATGACTCAATCCTACAGGAGAGCCTCCTGAAAAATTCGAGAGGGTCTGAATCCACCGATGAAAATCCGGATTTTATGAAACACTTTAACGAGAATCACTTATTTTAATAACGTCGGATTTAAATTCTGACTGTGCGGGTAATACGAATCCTCAAGAGGATCTTCAAGCGGTCAATCCTCGATGAAAATCGGGATCTAGGAAACCACTTTGCCGGGGTCCTTACGCGCACATGTAAGTATTAATGTATCTCTTCTTCGTAGAGAGAAGACGTTGTCTTAGGAAGAGGAACAACGAACAAAAATTTAGCCAGTATGTTACAGTGCGGCATTGAGATGAAGCACAAGGGCCCATTCTCTGGATTATTACTTTGACATAATTCTAGAACGTCATTGCGATTTAAAAACCGGAAACACCGATAGTACTGTCATAAAGACCTTGTAAAGTTACCTTTTGCTTAGTCAAAATTCAGAAACGTCTTTCGCTTTGTCGTCCCTCGTCGAACACCATATTGAACACCGAAACCAGAAGACATATGTACGAAGAAAATCTCCCCCCCGCAGAACACCAAGGAGAGACATCGCCTATACATATTTGTCACCAACTTCCCCTAAAGAAATATTATAGGATGTCCTCTCCTTGTGTTCTGCGGGGAGGAATTTTCTTGTCAACATTTTTCTGTTCTGGGGGTGTTGCAATTGGTGTTCGACGAAGACAAAGGAAAGAGTTTCTGAATTTGACTACAAAAGTAACTTTACAAGGTCTTTGATGAAGCTACTAATCGGGCTGTTCCGGTCTTTTAAATCGGCAACTGAACGCGGTTCTAGAATTATTCAAAGCGTCAATAATCCAGAGAGGGGGGATGGCCCTTTGTGTTCTATCCTCAATGCCGGACTTGTAACATACGTAGAAGGGCTAAAGTAGTGTAGGAACGCTAGACAAGTCTCCTTTCACGAAAGTAGATACTATTAACCTACTTACGATGTGCGGGGCGGTAAGGAGCCCCCGGCATAAGTGTTTCCTAGAAATCCCCCCGATTTTCATCGAAGGATTGACCGCTTAAAATCCCTCTTGTAGGATTCGTATTTTACCGCAGCCAGTCAGGAATTTAAATCCCTGAGGATTAAAATAAGTGATTCTCGGTTAAGTGTTCTCATAAAATCCGGATTTTCATCGTGGATTCAAGAACCCTCTCGGGGAATTTTCAGGAGCTCCCTCCTTGAGGATTCGCAGTCCATTTCTGGAATAAGTGTTTCTTAGACGTTTTGTACCGACTCTCTGCCTTTACAAAACCTCTGTTACCTTATGCACCTTAACTAGTTCTCTATAACCGGATTTGCACTCCCATAGTTTGAACAACACCTTAATCACGCCCTACGTCTATTGTGTAGGGGCCTGACTTTTGTCCTGTTTTGGCTATCAGGCCTTTATTTTACAAACCGTTGTGATGGCTATAAAATCGTTGTCCCTTTTACGTTGAAACGGTTACCGGCGCTAAATCCCGGAGAGCGTCGTGTAGTCAGTCGACACGGATTTTGGCTGTGCTTGGTCAGTTGCGCGAGAGATCGTGGTGTATAGTAGGTTGTCAAATAAAAGGCCAAAGGAAACCCTGTTAGTTGTTGCCCTGTGTCCTAGTTTCGGTTGAAGTACCGTTTACCTCCCATACGGGCCGGCGGCACACCGCCAAACGATACTTACTGCCCTGCGTGTATTTTTATTAACGCGGTAGTTTCTCTACTCTGCACA
>NW_011362915.1:391089-396324 GCF_000735185.1 Notothenia coriiceps | reverse complement strand
ATGAATATTCCAGCCAATCTCTGTTTTTGAAACCATGAGCTGCAAAATGAGCGCCTTACCCCACTGTACAGGCGAGTTGGGTACTTTTTAAAATATACCTGGGCAGGCTCTGTTTCGCCGAGGTCTTCTGGCACTTGCGGGCCGCCGAGGGCTGGCGGTGTTTGGGGCAACGAAGACGGCTGCGGCTGCTCCGCCTCTGTGGGCGAGGCGGGCAAAGCTGGCGAGTCGGGCGGGAGGACGTTAGTGTCCACGACAGTGGCCGCGGGTAACGTAATGTCCCCATGATCTGAACTGTTATTACCTGCAGTAGATGCAGTGTTGCTGGCGATAAGAGCTGGTTGTTTTAACCATTTTCTGATGTCCATCATTGACTATATTCTTCTTTTTATTGTTATTATTTCTACAATTATTATTATTGTTATTACATATGTAATATCTTTTCACTTTAGATGTATTTTATTTTTTTCACTTTTCATTTATTTATTTTTTTACTTTTCGTTTTTCAAATGAGGGTGCATAACGACTCAACTGAGGGTGCAATGCACCCTTATGCACTGAATGTGTCATACCCACCTAATGGGAGGAAACTCAGCTAACTGACGATACGAACCATTTTTACCAAAACAAAACACAACACTTACCCTCGATTCTATTGGCTCTAACGGTTAAAAAGAGGTGTCAATCATCAAAATCGACCGACGGGGGCCAGAGATAGGGCAAATCCAGCAAAAATGACCCCAGAAGTGGGTTTCTTTTGCTAAACCTCTCTAAGAAGGTCAAATGTCACTTGTTTTGCATTTGCAAGTTATAGTCATTTGTTCTGGGAATGTCATTTTCGAGCCTGATACCTGGAAAACAGGCTTGGGGCTTAAGAGGTTTTAAAGGCCCCGATTAGGCTTTCTTTGGTTTTCCCTATCATGTAGTGTGTTATCTATGTAAATGCTGAAATCCCATAGTTCACCCCAGAGGAAGTTTATCTCTGTTTACAGCTGTAACAGAGTGACATCACTATGTAGCACTGATGCGTGCTACATAGTGATGTCACTCTGTCTATCACTATCCAGTAGAATCTACTGGATAGTGCTTCAACATATTGTACGTAACTCAAAGCTGTTGACCACACACTGGGCTCTGGTTTCAAACAGAGGTGCTGCAGCACAGACATTATGAGAAAAATAAAGAGCTTTTTGAACATTAAAGCGTGGAAACATGTCACAGTAGAGGCACAGAACACAAATATGAAACCTGAAAATGACCATAATATTTCCCCCTTATAGAAAATACTAATATGAACCTGACAATTGAGCCTAACAGAGCCCCTTCAGGAGCCCCTACAGACAGAAGCCTGCAGTGTCTTGTATTTGAGTCTCAGCTGCAGACTGTCAGGTCAGCTGTTGCTGAAATAAAGAGATGACTTTGAATAACTTGCTCTGTCACAAAGAGACCAACTTGAGGAATCATTTCTATAACTAGTGGCTTTGTGACAGTGTTGATTTTGGTTCTGCTCAAATATTCACAGCCTGTTTGATATTATGGTGCGATGATGAGGTATGGATCTAATCAGTGAGTGTGTGGAGCCTCGAAAAATGCCGCTGAAAAAAAACTGCGCCATCTGACAGCAGTTCCTCTTTGTGCCAGAGTGCTGTCGACAGACTCATAAGTGGCGCATAATGCTAATTAACACGCCAATTAGACATCTGCTGTGTTTCCAAGGATGTCTTGAGAATAATGTGTTTACGATTAAGAGGAGGGCTCAAATGAGCAGAAAGGCCACACATCATCCCCTTAATGGCCAACGTTCAACGGCTCGTCCCAGGCGCTGTGATTGTTTTGTAAGTGGAGGCCCGGGGAGCTTGTCATATCTGATTAGATGGAGGGCGATGCAGGGGCCAAATGATCTGGATGGAGCAGCAAGCACCAGGAGTGACACGTTACCACTGGGTGTCACCACTGATCACATCATATCATCGCTCCCCTTCACCCCTGACAACTCAATCAATGGCCTAATTGACTGGGACTGGGTCTGCTGTCACAACAGGATCCAACACTCAGAGAATGGATCCAGCTCCTGTCTGATTCTAGGATTTAAAAATGGTTCACATTCCTGCCCACTGCAAGAACTCTATATCAGAATCAGAATACCTTTATTGGTCCCACAGAGGCAAGGCAAGGCACGCTTATTAATATAACATATTTCAATACAAGGCAATTCAAAGTGCTTTACAAAAATGAAAGACATTAAGAGCATTAAGAAACATATTATGAAATGACATTTAAAAACACTCATTTAAAAGGGGGGCTATTTACGTTGGTACAGCAGAAAAGAGCCAAAGGGAGTTTAATGTTACCTGAGCAGCATGCATACAAAAATAATATTAAAGATTAAAACAAATTACAATGTAAAAAAGTTACACAATTTACAACAACAAAAAAATCACCACTGGCTGGCAGAGTACTTAGTATATCTGCTCCACAGCTTCTCAACTGCACATTTTACATTTCTGTTAAATCTAATATGTAATATTCCATTCCTCACATACTTATGTATATATAATATCCTGCTATATATTGTGTTACGGTAAATTTGTAATTCAACATGTATATGTTCTACTTTTTTTAATGCTATTTTATTTCTATTGAGATGTTGACATTTCGGAATGCTTATTTGTAGTCTTTTAATTGTTATTGTACAATGCCATGTCCTTTATATATATATTTTATTCAGTACAAAATATACAATTACAGAATAAGAAAGGGACAGAAACATAATGCTCACTTTCAGTTTTCTATTTTAAACATCCCCCAATGCCTTGTCTTTTTATGCTGCAATGCAAACACTTCCCAAATTGGGATCAATAAAGTGCTTCTTATCTTATCTTATAGCTCAGAGGAAAAGTGTGGTTTGAAAGGAAACTCTTCTTTCTGCTACTAGTTTAACCCATGTTTAACCACAAGATGGCGGAGTTGGACTATACAAAAAAGTAAAGCTCTTTAGTTTCCTGCTGTGTGTTTTTCTGCCTTTGTTTATCTCACATCATAAAGTTGTTAGTGTTCTCTATCAATCTGTGCCGGCTGTTGATGGTAATTTAGAGCCTGTAGGTGTAGATCAATAGTTATGAAAACATGCCGGAAGAAAAGCAGGTGAGGTTTTTTCTGCAGTTTTCTCTTGTGGAGTAATCTCATAAAAAATCACCAGGATTAAATAACAGAGGCTGACCTGAAACTACACGAGTAAAGTTATTTTATTCAACTTTAATTTCCAAGTACACGGTACACATGTTACAGATCTAGGGGTAATCTTAGACCTAATTTTTCCGCAGGCAGTATGAGAAAAATAAAGACTTTTTTGAACATTAAAGCATCTAAACATGTCACAGTAGAGGAACAAAGTACAAATATGAACCTGCAAATTAGGAGAATATGGACCCATTTAGGAGGCATGTTATCATTGTTCATGTATTATTGTATTGTGATCAAAATCTTTGTTTTATTTTTGTAACTATCTAACTTTCACGTTTTTCATTGTTGTATTTTTCTGCATCTCATCCTGTGCTGTTAAGCCCCTGTCACACTGTCCCGAAATTGTAACCCGATGGACACACGAATATGACTGCGGTCAAGCCAGCCTCCACTCGGAAAAACCTAGTCAAGCCAGCCCTCAGGTGATATTGCGGTGCGCGAATATCCTATGCATTACGGTAGAGTCAAGAAAAATCATCCCTCTGTGTTTATATGAGAATAATCACTTCAGAGTGATAGCAGGACATCCCATATAGTCACTCAGAAAAAATCAGGACATTCTGATGTAGAGTTTTAAAATAAAATACCTTTGAAATCTCTATTGTATGAGTTATCATCCCTGTTTTTAGATGAGAATAAAACAAAAACTGTCCAGTATCATAGATCCATCTCACTCCAGGGTAGCAGGACACCCCATGTAGTCACTCAGAAAAAATCAGGACATTCTGATGTACAGTTTCAAAATAAAAGACCTTTGAAGTCTCATATATGAGCTATATCAGTCTATACGGCGCTGATGGCCACGAACCACACACGAAGGCAACATTTACATTACATGTAAGACATACAACTGCAACGAAAGTAGCAAAAACAATTATGTTAAAGTACTATGATGCTGTACTGATATTTTCAGACTTTGTTCTTTACTTTATCCGTCATGTTGTTTCCATAGCAACAACAACTTCCTGTCAACTCGCCTTCAAAATAATATGTTATTGTAGTGCCGTGAAAAGGGAGTCGGAGGCGGTGTATTCAGAATTGAGTTCCAATTTTTATTAGCCATTAACAACAGAGAGGTTAACACATGGACGACGCTGCACGATAGTAGCGGAGGTACGTTCGCGCGCGAGGGAGTTCCGGCCGGAATGCCTGCCCATTGACCCAGCTGTTGCGACGGGACCCGGGAACCACTACGAGGCAGGACTCCTGGCGTTGGATTCCGTCCGTAGTACGGGGGTCACAAGATGTCGCCCTCTACCAGATGCCGAAGTCGGTGACTCTCAAGGCAGCCCTAAAGGAGGGTTTACGTAGTCGGGGCTTAGACGGGTGCCGGGCGCTCCAAAAAGACGCTCCTGCGTCGCCTCCGGAAGAGCGTAGGTCAGGCTACGACGTCGTGCCAGCGGCCACCGAGAGTTCAAGGACGCCTCGAT
Organism: Notothenia coriiceps; assembly: GCF_000735185.1. Lineage (NCBI taxonomy): Eukaryota > Metazoa > Chordata > Actinopteri > Perciformes > Nototheniidae > Notothenia > Notothenia coriiceps. The sequence goes on along the minus strand of NW_011362915.1, from coordinate 391,654 downwards.
GCGAGCGACGCCGGGGGGTGCCAAAAGTTATACAGTGCTGCGTGTTTCTCGGACGTCGGGGGAATGCCTCGTCTGTGAAAGGCGCCCAACCTTGTAGCGCACTTGTTTGTGGACGCACAAGCTGTATACCGGCCATCCCGATTCTCGTGCAGTAGCCGAACTGGCCCGACTTCCCGACGGAGTGAACCTGCACTGGCGCTGCGCGACAGCCCACGGACCGTAGCCCCGGCGGCTCTGCCGGGCTATGGGGCGCGGAAAGCGTAAGGACAGTCCCTCACACCCGGACAACAAGGGCAGGAGGAGACTAGCCGCCCCCGGGCGTGTCGCCTCTAGCGGACGTGACTGAAGGCGCGACGTGTCAACAGAGCACCCCCGGTCTGCCCAATAAAGGAGGGGCGGTATGCCTAAACCCACAAAATGTGCATAAGACCCCCCGCCCGCGGAACACACCGCTGTGCAATAACTGTATTAAGTGGAGAAAGATAACACAACGGTGTGACCTGGGAAATCACCCCTCTGTGGACCATCTGAAGTCGCACGGTAAGGACGATCGAGCAAGTTCGTC
>NW_011362915.1:378787-391077 GCF_000735185.1 Notothenia coriiceps | reverse complement strand
CAAGTCAAATCAAGCAATCTGATTGGTTCTTAGCCGTGATATACTGAGCGTATACCACGGGTAGAATTGTAAGTTACTTTTCACAACAAGTCAGTATCCCTCCGCGTCTGAGAAAAACAGTATACCGTTGGGCTGAAAAGTAAACCGCTTCGCGTCGGGCCGAACCACGCCCCTTAGCTGTGATATAACGAGCATATACCACGGCCTGTCGTGAGCTATTGCTTAATTATAAAACGGTCAAGTCAAATCAAGCAATCTGATTGGTTCTTAGCCGTGATATAATGAGCGTATATCACGGGTAGAATTGTAGTTACTTTTCACAACAAGTCAGTATCCCTCCGCGTCTGAGAAAAACTGTATACCGTTGGCAGTTTGCTTTTCAAACTGGGACAAGAAAACAGCGGGGAAGTAACGGGGCAGAAACCCTCCTTTTTACGGGTCCAGACATAGACATCAAACGGCGACACATATTCAGTGTGCATTTACTTTGGCATTAGGTTTATGGATATCTACATACTTCCAAGGTTTGACATAATGAATTGTGCTACTTTTAAAGCAAGCAGCGATGTTTTCAAATTAAAAATCAAAAAGGACCGCAAAAACACTATCGACCAATCAGATTGCTTGATTTGACTTGTCCGTTTTATAAATAAAATGAACTTCGTACGCATTCATATTTAATTAATTGCACATTGAGGTAAATATCTAAAGGGAACCGTAAAGTAAGTAACGGAAAGTAATCAGGATACATTCATTTTCAATTCTGATACTTCCATTAGGTTACCCAAACCTTGTTTTTCATTACTGCACATATTTCAATCCAATTTTATTGCTACGATTTCAACCATATTCAATGTAAATATTGCAATATTTTTGTTTTATTTGTATGTTTGTTTATGTACAACACCAAGTCAAAATCCTCGTATGTGTTCACCTACCTTGTAATAAAAAATTTCTAATTTCTAATTTTTCTGCGTGTGATGGTATGATAACTACGTCTATAATAAGGTTTGCCCTGAATTTCAAATTCCTGCATTTGTTGAAAAAAAAAAAAATTAACACCAATTAAATGTGACTAGAGCTGCTCAGAGGAAGTGACCAGGTGAGATGTGACTTCACCTCAGAATGGAGAATAAAAACCGATTCCTTATTATTTTGCCGTGCAGATTCTTTAGCTAACCCTCGCTGTGTCTCCGCTCAGCCGTGCAAACGTTACCTCATGAAATATTCAAAACCCTCGGTCCGGTTCCCTCAGAGGAGAAGATGCTATTAGCAGCACGAACAAAGGAGAACATCGGTGATTACACTGCATCATGGAGATGAATGAGATCTGAACTTTAAGGGCTCGATACGTATTTAAGGGGAAAGGTGTTGGAGTTGAAGTGAGTTAAGATGGGATGTCTCCACAGGGGAGGAGGCAAATATACCCAGATGACCCGTTATGTAACAAGAACTCAGCGATAGCCACCACTAAGACCCGTTTTTTACACTTAAGGGAGAATACATATCATTAGTATAAAAGTATTGACTCCAATTTTGTTTATTTTGATGTTAAATGAACAATTTATGAAGTTTCCAGATAGAAAATCCATGAAATGTGACACGTTTTAAGGAACAAACCGAGGACAAACTTGCCACTAAAACATATTTCTTACACTTAATGGAGAATATATAACATTATTATAAAAATCTTGACTCCAATTTTGTTTATTTTGATGTTAAAGGAAAACATTTTTTAAAGTTTTTGTAGAAAAAATCCATGAAATGTGTCACGGTTTTTAGTTGTCATTCAAAACCTGTGGCTAAACTGAAACATCTATTTGCATAAAGATAAAAAAACAATCGTCATTTCCTCATTTGCAGTTCAAATATTTGACAAACGAATGGTCTAATCTTTCTGAGAAGTAAACGTGAGTTTGATGATGGTTTTTAAAATAATCAGAAAAGCTTTTAATCTACAACACGGATATAAGTTGCCCTTACTGTGCAACACGAATAGCCAGAAAACCTTTTTTTTAGTACACCCACACGCGCACACACACACACACACACTTTGAGCCGCTTGTTTCTCCAACACACAGAGCACTTTTCTATGCTGTCAATGGAAAACACTCACCCTAATTATCCAACTTAATGCCTCTGAGACTGACAATAAAATATTAGAAAATACATAAATTCTCCTGCCTTTCTGTGGCTCACTTCCACAACACACACACAGCAGAAATAAGCATCATTTACAGGTTGTGTGTGTGTGTGTGTGTGTGTGTGTGTGTGTGTGTGTGTGTGTGTGTGTGTGTGTGTGTGTGTGTGTATAGTTCCCAGCTTTGCTCACCTCTGCTGCCCGTCATCCCGCCTCTGAAATGTTTCCCTGACGGAGAGGCTGGAGGCTTTGAGACGTCCGGAGACAAAGAGAGAAAGGACTACCTCACTCTTACACTTTCACCCTTGTACTGCTGACTCCCCCCTCCTGTCTCTCTTCCTCTCCCCCCCTCCCTTCCTCACCAACGACGGGCCTTTCAGAATTTCGAAGAGGCAATCAGATATTTTGTCCGCAAGGAGGATGACAGCGCAGAACGGAGCCAAAATCAAGGATCCGGATCAGAGCCCAGTGTGATTTCTCTTTTCCGGACGCCATGGACTGGAAGTGATCTCATGCATAATACGTGAGAGGAGTCAGAAAAGTGTGCAGGGATATTATTCATGAGCTCTGTAATGGCGAGCAAAGAAAGAAAGAAAAGGGTGACGAGCTGTTGGGTTATTTGTCGAATACTCGATTCTGATTGGTCGATTTGGACATCTCAGAGGTTGTTAATACTCGATAACAGACCGTCGCTAAGCAAAATAATGACTGTTGTTAAGGAGGATGAAAGAATGAGGTTAAAAGACAGAGTGTTGGACGTCAGATACATCTCCACAAGAAGACAGACAGGAAGTAAAGACTATCAGGAATAGTAGAAGAAGACAGACAGGAAGGAAGTAAACAATAAAGGGAACAGCAGAAGAAGACAGACAGGAAGTAAACACTAAAGGGAACAGTAGAAGGAGACAGACAGGAAGTACACACTAACGGGAACAGTAGAAGAAGACAGACAGGAAGTAAAAACTAACGGGAACAGTAGAAGAAGACAGACAGGAAGGAAGTAAACACTAAAGGGAACAGTAGAAGAAGACAGACAGGAAGGAAGTAAACAATAAAGGGAACAGCAGAAGAAGACAGACAGGAAGTACACACTAAAGGGAACAGTAGAAGAAGACAGACAGGAAGGAAGTAAACAATAAAGGGAAAAGCAGAAGAAGACAGACAGACAGGAAGTAAACACTAAAGGGAACAGTAGAAGGAGACAAACAGGAAGGAAGTAAACACTAACAGGACCAGTAGAAGAAGACAGACAGGAAGGAAGTAAACACTAACGGGACCAGCAGAAGAAGACAGACAGGAAGGAAGTAAACAATAAAGGGAACAGTAGAAGAAGACAGACAGGAAGGAAGTAAACACTAACGGGACCAGCAGAAGAAGACAGACAGGAAGGAAGTAAACACTAAAGGGAACAGTAGAAGAAGACAGACAGGAAGTACACACTAACGGATTTGGTGGATTTTCTTCACTAAATCCCAACTTTTTCAATAGAAATTGCATTAAATTATATATTTTCTATCTTATCTATGACTGTTAATGTGATATATCAGGATTTAACAAGATCACATTTTCATAATCCGCATTAGAGTCAGGCTCCATGGCGCTAAAGTGAATTATCTATCATAGGAGCTTTGTTGATTCTTATCTCCACAGAATCATTAGGGCGTGATGAATGGAGACGTATCGTGGGAAATATGCGACCAAACGAATCGATGCAACTGCAGAGGAAGTCTCCTACGGTCCTAAAATCTGTCTTGCATTCAGACAAAGCGCTCATGAGGGCTTCACTTGAGTACAAGTACTAATACCACACTTTAAAAATACTCCATTTCAATTAAAAGTACTGCATGGACAGTGGTTCTTAAGTAAAAGCATTTAAGTACAATTAGGAGAAAAGTAGAAGAGATTTCTGCCAATTCATTTCCTGTTAACACACTCCTGGTTTTAGTTACGAGTTTATTTAGTTTAGATGGTTTAATCTGATACCAAATGATCATATTTTAAACGTTTTTCATAAGTATTGTCCGTCAAAATCTGAATTCATTAAGAAAATAAATCTGTAAATGGAGTAAAAAGTGCAAAATTGGCTTTTAAAATGTAGTAGAGTATAAGTATAAAGTACTATGTATAAATACTCAGGTAAAGTACCTCACATGTGTACTTAATTACAGTACTCGAGTACATGTACTTTGATACTTCACACCACAGGGTATTACTTAATAATGATTGGGCGTTTACACACTTTTAAGAGCATCCTCGGTTATTTAGGCTGGGTGATTATGCCTTCAAATGCTCTATTTGTTTTAAGAAAGGAAAAGACTTCCTACACACCGTCATTTAGGAAACCCTTAAGCGCTACCACGAGCTAAAGGTGATGCTTTCATGTCATAATTTCTTTTGTTTTACTCCCACTACAACTCAAATTAAAAAGACAATTCAATCCTGATCCAGGTAAACTCTCCAGCGCAAACACAGTGTTATAATCTGCAGCTCTGCTCAGTAAACATTTCAACGAGTCAAACTTATTCCATTAAAAGTTTGAAATTAGCGGAGCAGATATATCCCACACTGAGGGTAATGGAGACAGGCGCTCTCTTTCTAACGAACAGATAAGAACCAGGGGTCACTGATATGACATCACATTACTCACACACATGTGGAGTTTTAATGGGGGGTATTACACCTTAATAGGGTTAAAAAACGAGAGATATTACTAAGAAAACCAACTTTTAAGATCATTCTTAGTATGCAAATTGGTAATTTACGAGAAAACAACCAACAAAAATAGACAAACATATAAAAAAAACATTTTAGAGCTCCCATATAATGCTAATTGGGGGTTTTCCCTCTCCTGTTCTGTAGGTTTTAGTGCATGTAAATGGTGTGCAAATGCTAAAATCCTAACATTTTTGACCGTCTAGTGCCTCTCCTTAAGGGTCACTTTAATATATCCTCAACATACATTATACAAGGTAGAAATGTCACTTCTTGTGGGTTAAAAAAAAGATGAAGTATCAAGAGGTTTATTCGAAATATGGTGAATTATCTAGAATAACAGATGCATTGATGCCCGCAGGCTAAAAGACACCTGATGTGTTTTTGAATTTGAACTCTGATATCCTTTTCCTTTCCTTCCAGTCACCCATACACAACTAAATGAATGCGCACACACACGCACACACACACACACACACACACACACACACACACACACACACACACACACACACTTAATATTCTGGGATTTAATTAGGCATATTTAAGACTTATTATGCAGAAAAAAAGACTGATTAGTTTTATGGACATGAAATAACTTGCCACCGTAATTTGAATCTGTAATAATAATTTCCAGCTACTAATTAATGCAGCCTACAAATGAACGTACTAACATACTCATTAATTCTTTTTTAACATTTCTCATTTTCGATTTTTTCCATTTTCACTCTTAGTATATTGTAAATAATTTGACAAATACACATGCAAGCTGTGTATGTAATGCTCTAATGCATGTATGTAAATTAATGATACAACACTTATTTTCTCATTAGTATATCAACTGGAAAAGGCAGGTAATGTCGGTGTAAGCTTTGAATGTGTGAGATATGTATGAGAAGCAACGCTGGTGTTACCTTGACAGTATATTATGCTAATGAGAGGATATTAGTGCTCCATTAGTCGTATCATACATCAACAAAACACGTCAGGATTGCTGGTGATTGATTGTTTTGAGGGTCTGCACGAGAAGCTGAGTTACGGTTCTCGCTTTGGATGACATGAAGGGAACACACAGGATGATGGAGAGGAACAGAAATGATTTCATGTGACAGACGAGGATGAGAATGAATGTCTGTGCACTCACATCAGCACGCAGAGGGCTGTACTGACAGGGACGGCTGATTTATTAGAAGGTTATGTCCATGACGCTCGCAGAATTATGGAAATCCTAATGTCTTTATGGAAATACTTCAAAGATAATTTTACCTGGATGGTTGTGATGAAATGATGTATTTTTGTAGAAACTGATTGATATGCTGCACTTATAATGTTATATTATATGAATATCCCTTCATGCTTTTCGAATATCAAAAATGCCTGATGTGAGGAATTACTATAATTTATTGTTACAGAAATTCTGGAAAAAAAAGTCGGAAAAAAAGTCAAGAAATTTCACTCTATAATAAAACATTCTGAATAAAAATGTTGTTATATGTTTACTTAGCTAAATATTAAAACCACTATAAAAAATAATACCTATACAGATATATCCAAAATATAATTCATATTCTTCATAAAAATCCAATCCAATTGAATTGTCAATCTTTATCATTAAAAGAAACACTGTATTCTTGATGGTAATAACTCATATTATATTTTTGCCTTTCATACAAAAGAAAATGAAACATTTTCCACTATGAGAACAGCAGTTGGAAAAGCATGCATGTTCCCATAATACACAACTGAGAGCTTCCCATTGCCCTGGGATTAGAGTTAAGATGCCCCTATCTGTGTATTTGACTTTTAATGTTGACTTTGCTTTTTAATGACTGTTTTTAAATGCCATTTTCTTAATATCTTTCATTTTTGCAAAGCACTTTGAATTGCCTTGAAATTGAAAGTTGAAAGGTGCTATATAAATAAACTTGCCTTGCCTATCTATCTGTTTGCTCCACTTACCCCTGTGATGACTGCTGAAGACCCGTTGGACACCAACAACAGAGTGAAGAGCAAGAGGAAGAAGGATTTAATGACGAAGAGCTGCCTCTGCGCTCCCGTGCACTCCATGGTGAAAAGTGATGTCTTCTGAAGCTGTCGGACCTTGTTGCATGTGCCTACGTGACGGATCGCAGGGACAAGTGGCCTTCAAACTCACTCACAGAGGTTTATAAACCCAGCCCGCCATTCAGTAACTCTGTGACTCACTCACACCAGCATCGCCTCACAGGAGCGTAGAACCAGCAGGACAAAGACCAAGGTAAACATCTTAATGACAATGAATAATCCACTCCAGATGAGTGCAGACGTGCTCACTGTGGCATTCTGTAAAATCCATACCATCTTTATATTTTCCACTTCACCTTTTTAGATCCCAAGGCCACTGTTTTGAAAACATCCTTTTCAAACCCACATTCAATGCTTTACAGAGGCCACTGTAAATCAAAATCAAATCAAGTTTTATTTATATAGCACATTTTTAAACGATTTTTGGTCGAGCCAAAGTGCTGTACATATAATAAAAAATACCCTACAGTAAAGAAACTTTACATTACATTACAATTAGCTGACGCTTATATCCAAAGCAACTTACAATAAGTACATTCGACCAGGAAGATACAAACTTGAAGAAAACCGAATCATATAAGTACATCAGGTTTCATAGAGCCAAACAATTCAAGTGCTACTCAACTGGCTTTAGATAAGTCAGTCCTTTATTAGTATATAAGTGCTTTGTTAGTAATTATCGCTCAAAGTGGAGTCGAAAGAGANCGCTACTTTCACTATATTTTGATAATAATACTTTTATACTTTTACTTGAGTAACATTTTGAATGCAGGACTTTTACTGTAACAAAGTATTCCTACACGCTGGTACTTCTACTTTTACTCAAGTACAAGATCTGAGTACTTCTACTTTTACTCAAGTACAAGATCTGAGTACTTCTACTTTTACTCAAGTACAAGATCTGAGTACTTCTACTTTTACTCAAGTACAAGATCTGAGTACTTCTACTTTTACAAGTACAAGATCTGAGTACTTCTACTTTTACTCAAGTACAAGATCTGAGTACTTCTACTTTTACTCAAGTACAAGATCTGAGTACTTCTTCTCAAGTACAAGATCTGAGTACTTCTTCTCAAGTACAAGATCTGAGTACTCCTACTTTTACTCAAGTATAAGATCTGAGTACTTCTACTCAAGTACAAGATCTGAGTACTCTTACTTTTACTCAAGTACAAGATCTGAGTACTTCTACTTTTACTCAAGTACAAGATCTGAGTACTTCTCCCACCTCTGGATTTAAACATATATTAAACAATATAAACACAACACCCACTGAAATATAAAGGGATTTAAAGTATATTTGAAGTATGACATTAAGGATTACATTGCTATATTTTGTAATCATTACATTTGTATTAGTCTGATTATTAATCTCATTATTTTTGATCATCAGTTAGACATGTTAAATAGTCAATATTAGTGCTTCAAGTTACATTACAAGTTTTGTTTCTGCTTCTGCCATTCTGGAAATGAAATAACTTTTGAATAAAGTAAAAGATGTATTAATTAAGTATTTATGTATTTGATACCAACAGGGAGGAAGAAAGCAACGCAAAAGGAGGAGTATGGAAGATGAAAGTACCAAAAGAAAGCACAGTAGGTGTTTTTGTTTATCATCACATCACATCATAAAAAAAGGCTGAATTATGAATACACTCTTCTGTTTCCTCCTCTTGCTCCAGTCTGCAGTTTGGAAAGAGTTGTTACTTGCTACTATCGGGGAGCAGTTTGCAGATTACTGTGCCTCAGGTGAGCTTCTTCATCAGAATGAAAACAGAAGTGCTTTTCCCCCAGCATAGCATTGATGAATATTTATCTGTTTTTTCTCCTTTTTTCATCCCCCAGACGATGAGGTTGTCGGTGTCAGTGTTAGCGTTCGGGACCGGGAAGATATTGTACAGATCTGGAATAGCGATGCATCTCTTGCTGACGAAGCAAATATCTTGGGGAAAGTCTATGAGCTCCTCCCGTACATTCCTTTTAAAGCTGTTTTTTATAAGCGTAAGTATTCCCCTTTTTTCCCCCTTGCACGTAACGCAGCATTTAGATTTAGCAACGGAGCTTACACTTTAAAATTGCTCTTGTCAGAAACTAACATCAGTCAAGTCAGACAGCTTTTCTTTTTTTTTAACGGTGCTCTGGAATGAATTATGCACGTTTGCAGGAGATTCTTATTAAAGCATGCCAGAGGATGATTTAAGGAGCGGACATAGCTGTAGGCTAAACAGGAATGTATTGATGTTGCAGAGAAATGCCCCCTAATGTATGCTTCCATACCTGCTCCACATAGCATATGCACATAGTCCTGTCACTACATGTCAAATACCTAATCCCAAATGTATAATGAGCTGTACAGTTATTAGAATCAACTGCAACTGGTACACAAGCAGAGCATGTTATTTAAGACCATAATACTAGTCTTTTAAACTATGAATGTGCTGATAGGCAAGTGAAAAAGAATATCTGGTTACCCTAGCCTCTCCTGTCTTTAAAGAAGCCCTACTATGCTTTTTGGGGTGTTTATATAGTGCATGTAAATGGTCTGCAAAGGCTACAATCCCAAAGTTCCCTCTTTTTAATGAGAAAAAACAACTCAAGATTATCTTAAAGCTCCTTTACTGTTTTTATTTTCAACAGTAAAACAGGTGGGACGAAAAGTGTTTGGTGTTGTAATTCTCTCTTTGACCACAAGAGGACCCATTATATCCTATTCTTAATCGTTTTCAGAAACGTACAGGGTTCTTACGGTCATTAAAAACCTGGAAAAGTCATGGAAATTCAAAATGCAAATTCCAGGCCTTGGAAAAGTTATGGAAAACAATGTTTTTCCCAAAGTTTTGGAAAAGTCATGGAAATGTAACTAAATATATAATTTATATTTTATCTAATCGCTGAAATAGTAATACTATAATGATAATAAATACTTTATCGAATAGTAATGAAACGTAAAATGGCTTTTAACTGTGGAGGTGTTTTGCTGGTGAGAGATTTTAGTGGCTTTAGCGTGTAGAAGCTAGTAAGCCTACTTGATTTGTTTTAGATAGGCACAACATGTTTCATATGCAGACCTTATTTTCCTGTTCCATGTTCAAATAAACCATTTTCAGTGGTACGCTGAGAGTAATTTATTTGGTCATGGAAAAGTAGGTAAAGGTCATGGAGAAGTCATGGAAAATCATTGGTGAAAAAGTGTATGAACCCTCGACGGAATCTAATCGTTGCCTCGATTGATTTTACGAGAACAGTCTTTGATTGTAGTAGTTCAGCTGTCGAAAAAAAAAAATTTGCAGAGACCTTCTTAATACGTGCAAACGTCCTCTAAGAAAATTTCGTAGGGTCTCTCTAAATTCCTCGCCTGTATCGAATCCGATTGTCTTACATACTACAACGTCTCTTTACGGGGATTACATACGACGGTATGAGAACGAGGTGTAATCGTATACGGTGTAATCAGGACAGGTGATGTACAGTTATGATAGGTTTTTACATATTAACTTCGACAGTCAATAATCTTAGTGACGTTACCATGTGTCGTCTCGTACAATAAATTCTGGTATTAGTCAGAAAATTATACTTACACGACTACCGTTCTTTTTCTATAGCCCAATGGGACGGAGAGGACAGAAATTCTCGGTTGATACGAAAACCCCACAATATATCACGTACATTTACAGACGGTTTCCGAAATGTTAGGGTTTCAAGGGAGAAAATTACTCTTTTTTTTGTTGAGTTCTAATAGAATTTCCAGGGAAAGTTGCAAAATAAAAGTGTCATTTATTGTCCACCTGCCTTTTCACAACCAAAACATTAGAAGGAAACGGTGTTCTCCCTGGGGTAAATAGGATAAGAGTAGCAAAGTCTTTGAATGTCCCAAGGATACATAATTTTGGACTTTTCAAGTACCTTTAAGTTTTACGTTTAGGTTCCGGAACCTTAATACCTTTGTAAAAAAGGATTTCAACCTTTCAGTACCTAAATTGATTTATATATTAAATAAAATAGATAGCGGCTTTATCATTATATAATACTATATTTATGACATAAGCATATCATAACTTTGCATTACGAAAATTGAACACCTCCACAAAACGACAACTCTCTAAATCACCGAATCGCACATCTTCGATCTTCCGGATAAACTAAAAAATCTATCGTTTGTCAATAAACGTCTGGAAAAAGGACAAGGGTACAAAAGTTTATGTTTGGAAAAAGCACATGGCGACTCTTCATTAAATAAACCAGTACTTTAATCCATGCCTTTTCAGTACCTTTTAGTAACCACTTTTTCAATACTGGGACCATATATTTAAACTAAAACGTTTGTGTGTTATACATTACATAATATAAACTCCAACCTCTAAATTTGAAATCTCTTCACAAACTGTTTTGCTTTAGGGACTTTCCATCACTTCCTTTCTTTTTCTCTAATAGGGACATTTTTGGATTAAAGTGGGAAATTAGTATGACAGTGGTGCTTTTTGATAAGTCAATGTGAACCTGTGGTCTTAATATTAAAGAGTCCCATTGTATTAAAATGAAAAAGAAAATTTTTTTTACCAGGAAGGAAATTCGAACTACCGTCCTAACAGACTACAGTGGACCCGACTCAACAAATACAACCAAGTCATACAATTCTTCCCCACTTTATATCCAAAAATGGTCCATTAGAGAAAAGAAAAGGAGTCGATGAAAAAGTCCTCTAAAGCAACGTTTGTGAAGAGATTAAAATTTATGAGGTATGTGAGGATTATTAATTTATGTAATTGTAACACCAAACGTTTTAGTTTTAANTACATTTGTGTTGGCTTTTTTTGTTTGTTGATCAAATACTATATTAGGATTTCTCATTTTGACACAAGCCAAACATCTTGATTACAGAATCTAAGTTCCTATCCTAATATAGTATTTGATCAACAAACAAAAAAAGCCAACACAAATGTACCTAAACAACAACAATCTAACATGCATAGAGGCTACTACAGTGGACAGCTTTTCAAAAGGTGTTTTGCATGCATGGGTTTTGATGGCATGGTTGCACCATCAGCCACTACACAGGACCCTATTGCATCATCCCATACACTGCCACTCAGTGGAAAGTCAGTGTAAGTGCATGATACATGTCTCTAAACCAAGATGGACGACAGAAAGCCAGATGGACCGAATCACTCGTCGATATCTTGCCAATCCTTTTATTGAAAGCCCCCCCTGCAGGTATAACAATGTTGGTGACATCAAGTAACAACTAAGGAATCATATCATTCATGAATTGTCAAAGTATTAATTTTATGTTTGCTAAAGTGGACGTCATGCATCACTGGCTATATTTCAACTACAATTCATACTGTTACTGCTACTGTTCTTCTTGAAAATACTT
>NW_011362915.1:364466-378782 GCF_000735185.1 Notothenia coriiceps | reverse complement strand
ATTTGCAATATCTTTTTGGGCCGTAAATCAATATACTTATGTTATTATAATGTCATTTTAAGTTTGCACATCTTTATTTATAATTTTTTCCAAATGTACACGTCTTCAGTTCAAACTTTAACGCATACGTTTCACCTGAGTACATTTTAAAAAACTAGATTAAAAGAAACTAAAGTTAAAATCTTGTTTTTCATGCCCCATGGGCAATAAAAACACTTGGTAAAAAAATCCTGACTGAGGCTTTCATATTTCATGCATGAAAGGGTTCGGGCTACACCTAGGAAATTTACTTAATTACATAGTAGGCTACATTATTTTAGTTACAGATGTTTTATTTGTATACGTGTTGTGCTTGAGTGTTGATTGTTGGCAGCATGTGTTACGTGTGTTAAAAGACATTTTCCAGTGTGAATGGACAAAAGATGTTATCCTATTTTAATGGTTTAGTTGTTAAAATAGCGAGAAAATGCTAATTAGATATATATATATTGAGAGCGCTAATGTGGGTTCTTTAAAAGTCTTCTTTTTGTTGGACCAATCATTTGAAATCATAGAAATAGAGGTCAGCAGAAAAATGTCACGTTTTGGAGGTTGGAACCAGACTGATACTACATGCTACATATTGAATACTGTACAATAAAGTTTTGCTTATAAACTTTGGGATTATAGCCTTTGCAGTCCATTTACATGCACACAAGCTAACACACTACAGGAAAGGGGAAACTCCAAAGAGCATAATAGGGCCTCTTTAATACTTCACTCATTTTTGGGTCAACACATTAAATAAACACATGGAAGATGACATGGTGGGATACAAACTTTGGAAACCTTTGCTCCATGGCAGAAAGTCAAATAATAAATAATCTCATGATATCATAAAAGATAAGGAAAGACAAATAGAGACACTTTGCACTGAGGACTCTTATTTTGAAAAGTCTTTGTAATAAGGCTAGTATATAACAGCTTAATTTAGGTGAAGCCTGTATCCTTTAACTGAGCTACTTTTTAGACCATTACCCTGCCAGGCTCCCCTGCTCGGAAACATGGAACAACTGTTACAACATCATGGCATTAAAATATACTTAAAGTATCAAAAGTAAAAGTACTAATTATGCAGGTTGGCTGACTTCGGAATGATATATATTGTATGTTTTGATTATAAGCATTGATGCATTCATATGTTTATCAAAATGGTACAGGTGTAACTAATTTCCACTAATTGGGGCTTAATCCAGGTGTATCTAAAGTATTTGTTAAGTGTTGATCATATATTGTTTATCAGTAATCTTTATATGCAAAGAAATTAAAGGTATTAAATAAATGTATTGGAGTACACTATTTACCTCTGAATTGCAGTGGGGTAGAATTACAAAGTAGCAGAAAATGTAGATTTGAATTACAAGAACCTCAAAATTGTACTTAAGTACAGTAGCCTACTTGAGTAAATGTACTTAGTTACTTTACACCACTGTATGTGGATTCTGGAAAGACTGTATCCTATTACTGAGCTACTTTTAGACCATTACCCTGCCAGGCTCCCCTGCTGGGACACATAGGAGAAACTCTCCTGAATTGAACGATTAATACCAATAGACACCAAGGTAAACACACGTAGGATTCATAACCGTGGATGAAACGTTAACTTTGTAACAGAAGAAGGTCATGGAACAGTCTCGCGCTACATTCGCTCTGCAGGCCTGCGGAAAGCTGTGGCCTTGACTCTTGTTTTTCCTCCATCATTGCTGCTCTTCCCCGGGTTACAAACTCACATGCAACACGGAAGAGTGGAGGTATATTACCTGTCCAGCCAAAATGTCCAAGGTGAGTGCAGAGGCAGCGTCGTCGCGTCGTCTTCTAGGTGTTTCTTTGTGATGTTTTCCAACTCTTTCTCGTCGATGTCAATGTTGTTTTCAGGGGAAACTGTCTGAGGGTCGCTCAGTGCGCCTCTGCCACTCTGTAAGTCTGTCTGACCCGCTGGAACCGCCATTACAGCCGGTTAAAGAATATAACACTTTATTTAAAAGCTCCTGTGTGAATGTGTTTACTAAAATCACCCGGTTTGGCTTTAGCTGTAGATACCGAGCAGACACACCACCGCTTTTCCGCCTACCGACTGGTGACGTCTGTGCGTCACTGGGCAGAAACCACGCAGTTGGTCCAATCCAGAGAGCAGGAACAAATAAAGAGATGTCTCACTCTGTGTGTGTTTCTGGATTCTGACATGAAGCACAACATCTACAAGAGAAGAGGTGGTAAATATGGGCAAAGCAAATGTATTTATTATCATGGTATTTATATAGCACATTTCAACACAAGTAAACTCGAAGTGCTTTACCAAAAAATTAAATAAACATTAAAAGCATTTCCATATAGTGTCACAGAAAGACGTTATACAATTACTTTTAAATACATTTTAAAACCTATCATTACAAGATGTGTAAGACAACATCATGATGTATTTGATTCCAAGAAAGGAAATAGCTATTGAGCATATGAAACAGCTGTCATTAAAAAGATCGGTGTATGGAAGTGACGATGGAGGGGGAAACGTGTTTTTTTTATGTTTGCAACCGTGGCTTTAAAATGTAGGTTACTGTCACTCATTGAGGTTACCACACTTGCAATACCACGCATTACTTTAAACTGTCTAACTGAAGAGTGCAACCCTAAACTGGATTTTGTATTATGTGGGCCTAGTATGTGTTGTCATTAGATTCTGTGACATGGTGTAAATTTACCTTTTCAAATGCTTTACTTTATAATATGTGTTACTTTGGAGTAATGGTGTGCTACCTCAACCACAAACACATATATTGTAATCTCTGAGGACTTCCTCGTTAAAAAAAGAAATATATATATCGTACAAAAGCCCAGACCAGTACCCTGTACATTCTCCCCAAGAAGTGGCTTCCTAAATATCAACATTTGCCTCAAATATCAGCCTTAAAACCTGTGTTACTTCGTTGACATGCTATTATACTGTCATTGAACTTTATTCTTAAATAAAGCATTCATTTTCCACCATTTTGTGATGTTATTTCAATACTGAACATTACCCCCAGACTTTCTTTCAGTGTGAAATAGCTTCTATTGTCATGAGTGTCGTGGCCAGGAGGAACACTGTCTCGACGTCCGGCTGAAGCACTCAAGTCATACAGTATAGCCTTCGACAAGGAACACCACGCATTACTTTAAACTGTGTAACTGAAGAGTGTAACCCTAAACTGAATTTTGTATTATGTAGTCTGGGTTGTCATTAGATTATGTGACATGGTGTAAATGTAACTTTTCAAATGCTTTACATTTTAATGTGTTACTTTGGAGTAATGGTGTGCTGCCTCAACCACAAACACATACATTTTAACCTCTGGGGACTTCCTGGTTAAATTCAACATTTAAATAACGTATGGTACAAAAGCCCAGACCAGAACCCTGTACATTCCCCCCTATGAAGTGTCTTCCTAATATCAATATTTTCCTCAAACATCAGCCTTAAAATCTGTTATACTTTGTTGACATGCTATTATACCTGTCATTCAACTTTATTCTGAAATAAAGCATCCTATTGTCATGAGTGTGTTGGCCAGGGGGAACACTGTCTCTACGTCCGGCTCGAGTCATAGTGAATTGACAGATGATGATATGTCAATCAACAGGATTTTCATACATTTGCAACCAAAAATATTTCGAGACAGGGGGGGATTTCAATTACAAAAGCTGTTTCTGTGTGTAACAATTCAGGCCAAATCTGAAATTGGTTATTGTTATTACATTAGATTCATATATTTGACCCCATGGCATTGTGGGATACATTCCCAAATAAACAAGGTTGTTATGTTAAACCTGAAGGATATATAATAAGTCAACTGGTACCAATTACTTTTTTGTTTACTGGAGAATGAATGCTAAAACCCACACAATTATTGAGCGGTGTTTGTTCTGTGTTTAGCCCCAGGTTTCTTTTTTTGGACAGCTTGCTTAGAGCTGCTATATTTAGTTTTACAACACTGCACATGCTGAAAGTCCCAATACAAAATAAATAAAGCACTGACTTCCCCTCAAGAACATACAAGCCAGGATTTCAATTAGAAAAGCTGATATGTTGGTATGTTTAATGACGTCAATAAACCTACGTGTTCAAGTTTCAAGAAAATAAATGTTGTCGTTTTTTCCTAACACTTAAAGTGCAAGTGGACCGTACTTCCCGTCCATCAATGAAGCTTTCTCCTCAAGCTAATGTGATCCTAGCCGAGTCGTGATGCACAACCTCTTTCCTCTGAGGATGACTCAGCTCTTTACACCGCGGGCCAGATCTCACCTGAACGGTTTGCACGGTGTAGATCTTCTTCAGATTGGATTCACATTGAGCAGCCGTCGCGCCCGGTAATGACCTGAGAGAACAAGTGGAAACGGTTTTAGACCATGGAGAGGATTCACTGATTTATCAAGGAAAAAGGAACCAGCTGATAACACAACATGCCGGATGTTTTTTGGTCAGATGATTGATGTTATCTATGTGTGTCAACTAGAGGGTTCAGTTTAGTTTTAGTGATCATCTCCATGGAGTATATTTACATGCCTCTATAGGCTGTACGGTGCATATGGAGATCATAAAAACAACATGTTCTTCCCATTCTAAAAGCTACCCCAAAGGCCCCTGAACGTCAGCTTTTTAGAGCAAAAGGATCCACATTTTTACCTTCAATTTTCTCATTTTGACACAAGCCAAACATCTTGATTACAGAATCTAAGTTCCTATCCTAATATAGTATTTGATCAACAAACAAAAAAATAAATAAAGCATCCTTGGCCAGTGTGTCTTGGCCAGGGGGAACACTGTCTCTACGTCCGGCTCGAGTCTTTAACAACGAATGTATTACTACATTTGTCCACATAACACTTGTTGTATTTGTTTTCTTTAGTTATCATTTATCATACCAGCAAAGCTGCAACACTTGAAGACCACAGCACACCTGCAACCACAACATCTGTTTCCGTTTTAAAAGAAAAGTTAATCTGGAGCTCAGTTTCAAAAGGGGGGCCTGAGGGGATAGACATTTTAAATTAGATTAGATCCCACTTTGGGGCAGGTTTTCGTCACAGCAGCATGTGAACAAAGCATTGCATAGGAAGTACAAATTAGAAAAACAAACATAAACAGTGAATATGTACTTATCAATAGTAGAATGCACAAAACTGTAATAAATATACATATTTAAAGTGAATGATATATGCTTATATCTATAGTGTATCTGATCGAATCTACAATATAAATATATATAATTGACGTTGTTCTACACACAATGATAGGTCCAGCTAGAACTAACATGTGAACACTATTAAATTAAGTGTGCTAAGTAATTGCAGATTTTACAAGGTACAGAGTGAGTTTGGGAATTGCACTATTCACACATTTTGTATAACCTTTGCCTCCCTGTATACCTTCTAGATCTGCACCGCGTACTTTGTAAGCATCAAGGAAATGGGCCACCTTTTCTTCATTTTCTAGGAGTGAGGCATCCTCTCATTACACTACCTTCGGTCCCTCGACTCTTGTTGCCTGTTTCAGAGCACTCCGGTGAAAGTGCTTTGCAAGCTCCAACAAGACAGCAGTTATTTGGGCATTGAAGCACTCAGGTAACAAGATGTGAGTTTTTAAAGCTTCAGCAATCTAAATATCATCTGGCTGGATATGTATTGTCAATGCACTGCACCACCAAACACTTTGTTTAACTTAACCACACTATAACATAACAATTATGGTTTCACAAGCAGGACATTATCTTATTTAGTCCACTTTTAACCATCAATACTGCTACACCAAGAGCCCTATAAGTATAACATGTGTTAGGATAGAGATTATGACTTACCCTGTTAGAAATGTACAGTAATAAAGCTATTTGAATTACTTATTTAAAGTATTATTCAATACAAAGTGTTTCTTGGTATCAGACTTGGGCTGAGTATGGCTTGACCAGTGTGCCTAATGGTTAGTTGTAGACAAAGACTATATTTTCCTGTAAGACAATATTGAGGGCTTAAGTATTACATGAAAAATGCAGAAATCCTTATGGAAAATCCTGAAAACATCCAATTAAACCAGACAATACATTAATGCAACACTGTCAAACTGTTCTTAAATATAACTGGAATTAAGATTGTAGCAGAGAAACAGAATGAACTATTTATTCTATATTTAATATTTGTATCCAAAGTGACGTAACTTACCAACATTTTGATTAGCAACTGTATTCAGCTACATATTTTACAATAATAATAAAAAACAATAACAATAACATTTATTTGTAAACACATCCAGCTTGAGTCTACACTCGCCCATTTGATAGTTGGACCCACTGGTTCATGCAATGGTGTTACTCGGGTTTCGTATCAGTATGAACATCCTTTTTCCATTATTCATCTGGACTTCATTAGATCAGCTCTCCAGTGTGGTCACGGGATCATAAATCAAAACCTGACTAGGAATGGAAAGTGTTTCTAGGCATCAGACTGAGCCGAGTATGGCGTGACCAATGTGGCTTCTGGTCAGCTATAGACAAAGCCAATATGTCCCTGTAAGACAGACTGAGCTGAGTATTGCGTGACCAATGTGGCTTCTGGTCAGCTGTAGACAAAGCCAATATGTCCCTGTAAGACAGCACTGAGGGCTTAATATCAGCTTTATCATGTGCTCCTGCTGCTCCTCGCCAGCAGGGGGAGCTGGAGACTCACTGCA
Source organism: Notothenia coriiceps (assembly GCF_000735185.1). Lineage (NCBI taxonomy): Eukaryota > Metazoa > Chordata > Actinopteri > Perciformes > Nototheniidae > Notothenia > Notothenia coriiceps. The sequence goes on along the minus strand of NW_011362915.1, from coordinate 372,046 downwards.
GGTGCAGTTCTCTGTCACATGATGGCAACTGAGGTTCAAAGTACACAAGTTCTGCTGAGACCACCAATTCATTATTAACCTATAAACATATTTTAGATATTTGGTTTTCTTTATCCTTGAAAGTCATATGTAGTAAGGCCAAGGAAAGAAGAAGAGACAGAAAGAGTTGTTTTCTCTTCTGAAAATGCAATTACTCTATTTGGTCTGTTTTTAAGTACGCTTGACAAATCCTGTTCAATTTCTTTAAAAGGCATCAAATAAAGCATTCTACGTCAGAGTTCATTTTCTTCTGCTCTTCTGTCTTCTGAGACACCCCCGCTCGGTTATACCACTATTTACCTTATTTGAACCCACAGTGTTCACTCTGTGTTTTTCTTTGGTCATTTCATGTGTCTTTGGAGTTGTTCAATGTCACTTTGTGGTCATTGTGTGTCTCTTAGTTGTTGTTGTTGTTGTTGTTGTTGTTGTTGTTGTTGTTGGTCTCCTTGTGGGCTTTGAATTTGTTTTTCTGTTAATCTTGTGTCCTTTTTTAGTTGTTCTGTGTCAAAATGTAGTAATTTTGTGTGACTTTTTATTGTTTTGTGTCTCTTGGTAGTTATTTTGTGTCAGTTTGTAGTTGTTTTTGTTTTACTGTGATCATATTGTGTCTTTATCTTTGTATCACTTTGTCATTGTTTTGGTCTCTTTGTGTTTTTTTCTCTTTGAGTTATGCCTATATTTTCTAAGTTTTATTAAATAGATGTTCACATAGTGGTTCAAAATCACGAGCTTATTGTGTTTCATGTTTTCTATTAATAATTAACATTGACATTCATGAACAATAAAGTGACTCTTACTCCTTAAACTTCAATACAATAAAATATAAAACTATATTTCATAGTATTTCCCTAGCTGGTAGCCTATGATCAGATGTTTTGCCACGAAATCTGTCCACCTGTGCATGGAGACAGATTTCCTATAGATTGCATTAGATGAGCCTCTTGGCTGATCCCAGACCTGCTCACTACATGCAGGAAGCAGACGTGCGTCGCTTACAGTCTGCAGACGCTGACAGAGATCCAGCGATGGACCCACACAGACGCTCCCAATCCTGCGAGCCTCGGATCAACTATATTCCTACTAACACGTTTGTTTTCCTAGGCTATATTTAACTCCTATCCTCCCTGCCTTTTAATGAGGCTTAGGATGCGTAATTGCGCCATGCTTCCGCTCAACACTGTCTGCTTTTTTATTCCCGGAGCCGAAAGGCAGCCCTCTGCTATGAGGAGGCTGGGATGTGTTTTGTGAGCCGCTTGTCTGCTGAGCCTTGCGAGATGGTGTATAAAAACAAAACTAACCCGAGCTGCCTTTACTCAGCAGGGACTGGACCCACAGACAGGGACGCGTTATGTGCCGGACACTTGTGAGATGAAGGACAAGAAGAAGAAGAAAAAGAAATATTAGATGTTTTGTTTTTTGGAAGTGGGATGATCGGGTTGGATGTTTATTTTGTTCATCATTTGCTGGATACTAACACTGAAGTGATGTGGGAATAATGTGCGAATACCCGACTTCGATGGCGAACACAAGCGAGTTGGGAGAGAGCAGCAGTCCGTCCTTCCACAACTATGCGTCCGCGGCCTCTGCGGTCAAGTTGGCCTCCCTGGGTCTGATCATGGGCATCAGCCTGCTGGGCAACGCGTCGCTGTCCCTGCTGCTGCTGAAGGACAGCTCCCTGCACAAGGCGCCCTACTTCTTCCTGCTGGACCTGTGCCTGGCGGACGTGGTGCGCTCCGCCGTCTGCTTCCCCTTCGTCATGGCATCTATCAGCGGCGGGTCAGCCTGGCCGTACAGCACGCTCTGCTGCAAACTGGTCGCCTTTATGTCGGTGCTTTTCTGCTTCCACGTCGCCTTCCTGCTGTTCTGCGTCAGCGTCACCCGCTACATGGCGATCGCCCACCATCGCTTCTACTACAAGCGGATGAATGTGTGTACGTGCGCGGCGGTGATCTGCATGGTGTGGACGCTCTCTGTGGCCATGGCGTTCCCCCCGGTGTTCGACGTGGGCACCTACAAGTTCATCCGTGAGGAGGAGCAGTGCACCTTCGAGCACCGCTACTTGAAGGCTAACGACACGCTGGGCTTCATGCTCATGCTGGCGGTCATCGTGGGCACGACGCATGTGGTGTACGTGAAGATGCTGTGCTTCGTGTACGATCACCGGAAAATGAAGCCGGCTCAGTTGGTGCCAGCTATCAGCCAGAATTGGACCTTCCACGGACCGGGGGCCACCGGGCAGGCTGCCGCTAATTGGATAGCCGGATTCGGACGAGGACCAACCCCGCCGACCTTAGTGGGGATCAGGCAAGCCTCTCACCCCGGAAACAGGAGGCTTCTGGTGCTGGATGAGTTTAAAATGGAGAAACGGATCGGGAAGATGTACTACATAATCAGCCTGACCTTCCTCATTCTGTGGGCTCCTTATATAAGCGCCTGTTACCTGAGAATATTTGTGCGCGGAGCTCCGGTGCCGCAGCTCTACCTGAGCGCTGCGGTGTGGATGAGCTTCGCCCAGGCGGGGGCCAACCCCATCATCAGCTTCCTGTTCAACAAGGAGCTCCGGCTGCGCCTCAGAGCCTGTTTCCCCTCCTGCCTGGGAACACAGACTCCCATGGAGCCATACTGTGTCACATGAGGCCCCAAAATACTGCCAAAGACACATGTTGTTTCAGAATGTACGCAGACTGCTCCCCAAATGTGTTTGTACACACACATACATAGGGATGATGTGGAGGGTGAACCCACTTCTCATTGCTTCTAATATTTATTTAATTGCTTTTTTTGTTCATGGCAAATATAAAATTTGCTTTTTTAATCTGACAAAAACTTGAATGTGATATAAAGTAAAGCTACAAAAGGCATATGATTTGATGGTTTTTCAAAACAATCCCCTTTGCCATTTGTTTTATTTGCTTCACAGTAGGGGAGAGCGGGGTCAGTTGGGACACTTATGTATCTACACGAAATAACTTTGATTTCATACATTACTTCGACAATAATGACAATATTTGAATGCCTAAACAGATATTGGTGCCTGCTGACAATCAAACACGTGTTTTAATGCCGAACCAAACATGAAAGGCACACATTTGTAAAAGGTTACCTTGTTTAGGGCAAAACAATTGAAAAATACAAATGTGCAGTCTTAATTTGAACACCATAGTTCATATTTATAATATAACTTGCTTTAAAACTTCTGGGGAAAAATAAAAAATGTTAACGGTTTCTACTGCCACTTGAGTAAACATTGTGTCAGTGACGTAACATTATGGTCTCCTTATGTCATGTCTTTTTTGTTATTAAAAACAAACTATAAACAATACAGTCCCAATTAAACTCGGGGACATGTCTCCACGATCCCTGAGAGAGCAGACACACTTTGGCTTCTTGTTCTGCACAACTGCAGCAACACTAACCTCAACCAACAGTCTAGAAAATGTTATGTTTACGGCATTACTAAAAACTGTATATAAGAGGAACAATTACTTAACAGCTGAAATGGGCTTTTATAAGCTGCAATTTATGAAACTGTCTTTAAAATGTGAGGACATAGACTTAAATGCTCAAATTAATGATGCATTCACACCAGACGCAAAGCAAAGATTTACCAACCATAACTCGCACAAGTTTTACTGCGGCATCATTTTTGTTTACTCCGCAATATCAGAATGAGGCCGAAGTAACTACACACTTAAACAAATTAGTTATTAAACCATGAATTAATGCTTTGGCAAGTGTATCTGAAGACGGCAGGCAAAAAACATTTGAAGTGCTACGCTAATCAGGCTATGCTAAGCTAACGATGTTGCTCCTCCATCCATACTCAACATAACGTCATATAGACATAAAGTGAATACAGGCGGAGATCCTTACTGCTGATTGGCTTGCGTGAGACAGCGTCACGCAAATGACTTGCTCAAGTTGAAAAAATTGAACTCTTGCAAATCTGCTTCTATCCGCGTTTTATCATTTACTTTACATGTAATCCTGCCATGTGAAAAATCCACTTTACATCCAGTGTGAATAACGCACCATAAAAAGGGTGTCTGAGCATTGTGAAGAGCAGAGATCCTTTTTGAGGAAAAGTACCAACTGACCCCGCTCTCCCCTGCTGTACATGACACTTATTCCAAATAGGGTATAAGACATGTAGCTACTGTGTCATGTTATGTCCTATTTTTGGGGATTATTTTTCATGTCCTATTCAGTATATCAACTTTTTCGGTCCACAACAATATTGTACATGAATGTTACTTTGGCTATTAGTTTGTATATTTTCAAATTGTATCCCGGCACACTCGTTTGAGGTCGTTTGCCTTTTGATGACTGAAACACAACAGAGCTATTTTATCAGCTGATCAGAGATAGTTTCTCTGTGACACACTGGCTTTCTAGTTGTTTGGATACCACAAATGAGACACAGATCTCAGTCTATTTTTAACGAGGACAGCCAGGGTCCCATTTGTAAATACTGTATAGCCTCTTTTCCTTCATTCTTTCTGCTTTTTTTTTTACCAGATAAGTGGTATATTTGATAATCCATTTGGACTCTTTGTGTTTAAAAAGGTGTTAAAACTCACTTTAAAAAAGGTATTTTGCTAATTCTTCTTCTTCATGGGTCAGTTCTGTTGGGTTATCCTTGAATTATATTATTTTCTACAGATATGGACATAAACATGTTAACAATTTGGTGCTTTGGAAAAGATGTTTGCATTGTTTGTATTTCTCAGCAAATAAATAAGAAATGAAGATATGTTTTTTGGGCTTGTTAATCAGTTTTTAATAAGATGTCTCTTATTGCTCACCAGCTCTAATCCCTCTGTCTTGTCAGTGGTTTCCAATGTTTTCTGTTTCCTGACAGCTCCCATGAGAACAGGTGTGATATTGTTGCACTGGTTTTAAAAAGGAGAGGGTGATAGACATTTTTATCGATTTTCTTGTTGAGGAAAATATTAAGTTCACCTGAGGTTTGAAAAAGTGCTGCTCAAATCAATACAGACATTGTTGTCTTTGTTTTTCTGGATTTTCTCTTACCAGGGCAAACTTAGGTCCTGTCCTTGGTCTTTATCCTGAGGCTTTAGAGGTTGTAACAGGGCACAAGAGCAATTTAGAGTTGCAGTTCCATAAAGTTGAGGGACTAACGAGAGGCAGCTTCCTTCATTTGTTTTCATCAAGCCACTTAGACACCTTTAACAGACTTTTCTAACGCGTTATCGTTCAATTTTGTTCTACTCACTGTTGAGATGACTTGTTTGGCTTCTCAAATAAAATCCAATTCACACACACTCAACAAAAAAAAAGGCAAAAATATAAAATTATAAACAATCTAAAATTATGCATAGCTCTAAACGGTGTGTGGAAAAAATCTAATAGCAACAGTTTTTTGTTTTTTTACCAATATTGTGATTCTTAATGTGATATTCCTTGTTTGAAGATCTTTTATTCAAACCTTTTTTTCCCATAATTGATTGTACAGCCACGTGCCAAGGTATAGAAAAAGGAGGGGGTTGGATTCAAACCCAGGGCCATTGCCATAAAGAACACATTAGACTAACTTGTAACTTCTTGCACTGGGCTACACACATTTTTAAACAATGTTATATTGAATTGCGCCTAAGCCTGGCCATTGAGCATCAAAACTTGCCATTTCCTTTGTTTACTTCATACGTATGTTCTTGTATGCAGCGTTGCTGATTCAGATATTGGGTTTCTATTACATTGCAAAGCTGATTTGAATGCGAGGAATGGTTCAGCCCCACTTTCATAAGACATTCTCAACGTGTGGCTAGAACCAAACAACAAAATGTGACCAGAAACACAAAGAAAACCACTTGTACCTTTTTAAAGTTAAGAGTTAAAGTTCTGATTTTCACCTCCTAACAAAGCACCAACTAAAGGTTTCATTTCATTTGTTTCAATTACTTGTTTCTGTGGCGACTGTTTTAATCAAACTTCCTCAAACCCCAATCCTCTCCTCCCTCCTTAAACCTGTAGCTATTGATTCAGCTAATTGCGGCTGCATTAATTGACATTTGCATCATTTACACCAAACCACAGCTTTAAAAGGCAGAGCAGTGCACACTAATCACTGTGATGTAGTGAGGTGTTTCTCTCTGATCTGCCGTCCAACGCCCAGATCCTCAACACTTAACATCACAACGCTCTGCTGTCGGCGTGGAGAGGTCTCACGGTATAATTGTCCCTCACCTGCATGTTCTCTCATGCGATGCTAATGCAGCTCGGGTATTTTTGGATCATCATCTTGTTTTCAGGGCACGAGGCTCCGTTGGCTAAATGTCATTTTTACCATGGATTTTACTGCTGGCTGTTTTTATTGACCTTTTGGGTCTTTCTAACCGCTCAGTAATTACACTGACCTCTGTACTTCCCATTGGGTTTTCCTAAAATACAATTTGTACAATTGAAAATGTAGTTTTTTTGGGAAACAATATCACCTGATGAGGTTAGGAAATGTTGTGTGTCCCAAGTTATTCAAGGCATTCTTTTGGCAGGAATTGACGCTTACTTAGTCTACTTGGTATTTTGCCTCGCTATATATTATTGTCCGCTTCCTTTTGAATGCTTGCTCTAAAGTCAGGGCTTCCATAGAAGCTCACCAAAAACTCTGCTACTACAGATTACTATGACACAGTCTAATGGTTGAAAAGGAAGAACTCTATAGAAATAAACAGAGGCACTGTTCCTGAAGCTTGAAAAGTGCAAGTTCTGAGTGTTTTAGAAGCATTCGGACGCTAAATTAGTCAGAGAAATATTTCCCTTTGAGCCTCATACTTTCGTTTTTGGATCATCAGTCACTGTGTCACACATAGCAAAACATTTATTTTCAATTGTGTAACAAAAATAGAACGAGCTGAGGTTATAGAGTGGTGAAGTAATCAGTCCTAAAACCCGGAAATTACATTTTACCATTTATGGTACCCTCGTTTTTTAACGTGTGTGGTGAGAGTCCTGAATAAGGTCTGTTTAACACAAGCTGAAGAGATCGTCACGTTTTGTTCCACAACACACAACTAAATACTTCCCTTGTGAATGTCCAAAGCTTTTATGCGTAAATCTGCGATTGCTAACAAGTGACTAAATTAAAGGTCACCTATTATGCAAAATAACTCCTGTCTCTTCTACATCAACATGTGTCCCCTCTGTGTAAAGAGATTCTGAACATTTCAGGAAAAAAGATTCTCTCACTTTTTGTCCTGATCCGTTTGTATAAAAACCTGTCTGAAAATGAGCTGATCAGATTTTGACCACCTTATGATGTCATAAACAAATGTTTTGTCTTCGAGCCAAACACTTCAGAGACATGTTTTGTATATATCTGAGACCTGTGATATATTGATGAAAAACAGTATATTAGGGCAGGGGTTCCCAAAGTGGGGGTCGCGAGATGATTACAAAATAAAAATGGAAAATAAAAATAAAAAATGTATAAAAATAAATTGATTAATTTTTTATTATTATTAATAATAACGTTTGCATAGACATTTTCAGGGGCGGACTAGCCATAAAAAACACTCATGGAC
>NW_011362915.1:363188-364400 GCF_000735185.1 Notothenia coriiceps | reverse complement strand
AAACGTTGCGTCGAACAGCAAGCACTTGCAAAAACAGCTGATTCACAACGTTCACACCCGGGACCCCCCCGTTGACATTTCGCTGATTACAGAGGGCTTTCATACCCCCCCGTGGACATTTGCCGGACAGAGGGCTTCATACTCCATTAGCCCCACAAAACTCAAAGCCCTGGGGGAAACTCCTTGACCGCATTCAGACTCACGAACCACACATTTCAACAATACAGCCTCTCTTTGAGATATTGATCTCATCCAACTCACAACTGACCAGAAAACATCTTACGCACTTTTCAAGTCTGTTTAGATATACTTTGTGGCAACAGTTTCAAAGAGAATGTTTTACCTGAATCGAGATTGACAATGTGTATATACAAATCACAACACCCCTAATTGGTGCTTCTGAGTGGTCTCAATTCCAAGACAAAAATGTGCCAAAACTCTAAAAATGCATCTATTCAATCAAAAATGTAAGATTGTCATGACCTTCTACTATGCCGTATGAATTTTATACCTACGGTGTCTTTAATCTTAGTTTTAGCCTTAAGTATAGATCATACAATGTCCAAGGCTCTGTTTCCGCTTCGGTTACTCCAGACTGCTTCATCCCATTTAAAAAAGGAAAACTAAAAAGAAATGCCTTGAGTCCTAGATGCCATAATTTGGGTGGGCTGTTTAAATAACCTTTCTGTGTTTAAATACCTCAATTAATATGCTTCATCAAACCCTCCTCTGCTGGCCTGAAAATAAGTAATAATATCGTTCAGATATTTGCTGTTGAAAAAAGAATATCCAAAGCACCAAAACCACAAAACTAGCCACTTGACGCTGCGCCACCTGTCTCACTAAAAGCCGCCCATGCCAATTACGATAGCGTAACTTTATAAGAGTCCCTGTAATACCTGTTTCATAAACTATATATTATAGGTCCAAAGATATATAACAAACACATGCTCTCTGAGCTGTTTGGCTCCAAACCACCAAAGCAGATCAATGCAGCATTACCCATAATCCCCTCTGTTTCAGCGCTGTTTCAAAAGTGCTGATTCTCTGTCTGTTACTTTAGATGAAAACAAGGAGCCCCTCCCCACGCCCCTCTGAGAGATATTTGGTTAAAAAGAACTCAATGGTGCTCTAGGAGGAGATTCAGGTGATAAGGGGGAGGGGGGGTTACCGTGGTTGCTGATTGGCTAATGGTTAACCAAGCCAAAAAAT
>NW_011362915.1:359272-363143 GCF_000735185.1 Notothenia coriiceps | reverse complement strand
AAACGTTGCGTCGAACAGCAAGCACTTGCAAAAACAGCTGATTCACAACGTTCACACCCGGGACCCCCCCGTTGACATTTCGCTGATTACAGAGGGCTTTCATACCCCCCCGTGGACATTTGCCGGACAGAGGGCTTCATACTCCATTAGCCCCACAAAACTCAAAGCCCTGGGGGAAACTCCTTGACCGCATTCAGACTCACGAACCACACATTTCAACAATACAGCCTCTCTTTGAGATATTGATCTCATCCAACTCACAACTGACCAGAAAACATCTTACGCACTTTTCAAGTCTGTTTAGATATACTTTGTGGCAACAGTTTCAAAGAGAATGTTTTACCTGAATCGAGATTGACAATGTGTATATACAAATCACAACACCCCTAATTGGTGCTTCTGAGTGGTCTCAATTCCAAGACAAAAATGTGCCAAAACTCTAAAAATGCATCTATTCAATCAAAAATGTAAGATTGTCATGACCTTCTACTATGCCGTATGAATTTTATACCTACGGTGTCTTTAATCTTAGTTTTAGCCTTAAGTATAGATCATACAATGTCCAAGGCTCTGTTTCCGCTTCGGTTACTCCAGACTGCTTCATCCCATTTAAAAAAGGAAAACTAAAAAGAAATGCCTTGAGTCCTAGATGCCATAATTTGGGTGGGCTGTTTAAATAACCTTTCTGTGTTTAAATACCTCAATTAATATGCTTCATCAAACCCTCCTCTGCTGGCCTGAAAATAAGTAATAATATCGTGTCATAACGATTTTTTGGCTTGGTTAACCATTAGCCAATCAGCAACCACGGTAACCCCCCCTCCCCCTTATCACCTGAATCTCCTCCTAGAGCACCATTGAGTTCTTTTTAACCAAATATCTCTCAGAGGGGCGTGGGGAGGGGCTCCTTGTTTTCATCTAAAGTAACAGACAGAGAATCAGCACTTTTGAAACAGCGCTGAAACAGAGGGGATTATGGGTAATGCTGCATTGATCTGCTTCAAACACATGCTCGTCCATGAGTGTTTTTTATGGCTAGTCCGCCCCTGAAAATGTCTATGCAAACGTTATTATTAATAATAATAAAAAATTAATCAATTTATTTTTATACATTTTTTATTTTTATTTTCCATTTTTATTTTGTAATCATCTCGCGACCCCCACTTTGGGAACCCCTGCCCTAATATACTGTTTTTCATCAATATATCACAGGTCTCAGATATATACAAAACATGTCTCTGAAGTGTTTGGCTCGAAGACAAAACATTTGTTTATGACATCATAAGGTGGTCAAAATCTGATCAGCTCATTTTCAGATAGGTTTTTATAGAAATGGATCAGGACCAAAAGAGAGAGAATCTTTTTTCCTGAAACGTTCAGAGTCTGTTTACACAGAGGGCACACATGGTTATGGAAAAGAAATGAAGAGGATTTTGCTTAATAGGTGACCTTTAATATCTCACTTCTGTGTTGGGTTCATTTTTCAGTCCCGGAGGTTGCAGCTTCCATTACAGCCAGAGTTTATCCTCTCATTCATCTGCCATCTCCAATCTCATTTGCTCCACATAGGAACACATGCCAGTAGATTATTGGGTTGTGGCCAACATCAAAATCTTTCTGCCAGAGGATGTCATCAGAGGATTAGACCCCCATGACGTGATGATGCTTCCCTGCCACACAACATGCCAGCATCTCTCTGTCTCACATAATCTGCTGTTTTTCCTCTGTATTACATGACCCTCTTGTACAGTGTTTCATGACGCCCCCCCCCCCAACCACCTGCTGGGACAATCCTAGAGATGAGATTAGGAAGCAATACATCTGAGCATACCTCTTTAAAGTATATAAACCCTTGATGTGCAGTAAATGAAATGCAAAGAGGAAAGAAAAACACAGTTTAAGGATTTATAAGGCAATCCACAGCAATCCATTTGATTTTTGTTACACAGCAACGTCATGCAACCTCGTAATCTTCAAATACACATTTTCACGAAGCAGATCAGGGCCGCCTCACGCCCCGCTCCCCAATTATTAGTCTTTTATAAAATGGCAAACTTGCAGAGCATGAATTGTGTCCTTGGCTGTCGGAATAGCAGCTGAGGACTCAATGTACTACAAAACCGAAGGACACGAGAGCAGCTGAGAGATTGTGTGTAGGAACATTTATTTTTTAATCGCTCATTCCAGGAGGTGAAGTTCAATGTTGTGCCGTTTTGCCCAACACAGTTTTGATTAAGCAAGGTAACATATTGGAATAAAGGTTTCTTCTCCTGTATTTCAAATCATCCCAGATCATTTGCTCGAGGGTTGTTAACGTTATCAACGCTTTTCGCTGGCTTTGATTTCCTCTTATTGACGCAAGCACAAGTCCTTATTAGATTAATTCATGAAATTGAATACACTAAACATCGAGGACAACATCTGTCATTTGCTTAACATCATATTTGAAAATAAAAAAATCATTGCTGTCTTTAGTGCACACAAGGTCGGAGCTAATCTATTCTCTGATATAACTTTGCGTTCATGCCCTCCTTCCACAAAGGTTTCCCTTCATGGCCGTCATCTATTCCTGTAAAACAATCTATTACATTTTTTCTTTGTTTGCGTACATCATCTACAATTCCCACCCATTTCGCATCGTGACATAAGCTTCCATTAAAGAGACTGTAGGCGGTAATGGATGAAATGTTGGGCTTATCACAGATCAGCTTATACGTTTTGCTAGAGCTTGTACAGCGAGTAAGGTCAGAGCCCAATAGTTGCCAATATCTACAATTGATAAGATGTGATCATTGAGTTGTTTTTTTGCATGTTCCTCAGATTTCAAGTGTTGTTGCATTGGACAAAGAATGAATGGACAGTGAAAACTAAATATTTTTTCTTATCTTGGTAAGTGCTCGTCTCTAAAAGAAAAGCTAATTTACGAAAACATTTACCCATCACGAATTCAACGTTTTTCTATGGATCAGTGTATCCTACTGAAAAAATAAGGATGATATGTCTCCGTCTTTGTTTCCATAGAGCTACGTTGTTATTCGAAGACTAACCAATAACATGTCACTTGTTAGATGCTTTTACCCAAAGCAAATTACATACACTGAATACTCAATCCCCACAGCTCAGTGGATTAGTGTAACACCCACTGAGCCACAGCCTCCATTATGAGCAATGCCATAATGCCCAGAGACCATACCGTGTTCCTGTTAGCGTCCACTTCATGTCTGTCTACATGAACAATGTGGCTCTATGGAAACCAAGATGAGGACATACACTAGTATCCACCTTATTTTTTTAGTAGGATACATTGATTCATAGTTGGTCATTGAAAAAAAGAACAAAAATGTGGANAAAAATTCAATTTCAAAACAAGTTGCCGCTCCTACAGTTTTCTAGTATGTAAAGATGATTTCACATGACCAATGCAAAATATCACACTCAATACATGTGTGTCTCTGGGGGGTGCATTGTGCCTTTGATGTATATAAATAATATACCATAACCAAATACTATTACGTACAGTGGAAATCAGGTTGCCAGAGCAGGTCAGTCCAGTGTGCATGTTCCTCAGGGTCTCAGCAGATACAAGTGAGGTAAAGAAAATAAAAGAGAAAAAGGTCAGTAACAACACTTTAAAGTAACACTGAATAATTATCTCTTTTACACAATGAAACACGTCCAGAAGAATGTCATGCAACGCTGCCTGCGAGCCTTCCTTCGACTCTCCCTGAACTGCCTGATATTTTAATGTTAACCATTTGTGCAGATAGCATGAAGTAGAAAATATCCCCGATGCTAATGTGGCGTTAGCCTACCTCNCATGTTTTGTATACATATCTGAGACCTATAATATATTGATGAAAAACAGTATAAT
>NW_011362915.1:346944-359242 GCF_000735185.1 Notothenia coriiceps | reverse complement strand
ACCTCTTGTTGATATGGTACCTCTGTATCGCCTGTCAGCGCAACTTACATGATGCCGTTTAGACAATATAATAATAACGGGCGGTGCCCGGCAGCAACAAAAAAAACAGAGCAAGAGTGCAGATACAGTTCAGTGAGGACCTTCCAAGGAGGAAATTGCAGGAACTTTGGGATCCATATTGTTAATCTGTATTCTTTCCTTTTGAGCTTTTATATATGTTATACTAGATCATGTAAATAAAGGTTTGATATCTCAGGTGTCAACTTTTGAATGGCCTGTAGCTCAGATCAGCACTGCGAGAATACCTTTTCAGTTGTTGTTGTTATGTTTGTGCGTTTTTATTGTTGTATACTTGCCCAATTTTAATGAAACTTGGTTGAAGGGTGTTTTATGAGCCAAGGAGGTTCCTGTTCATTTTGGATATTGATGGCCCATTATTTCAAATCCAAAAAATGTCCCATTGGACTGAAAACCCATTTGTCTAAAACAGCTTGTTATCCCGTAAGCATACACCCATTGCTCTGAAAATACACATTCTTCCTGAAACGATCACAAGCACATTGGTAACACTTTTGAGGAATGACATCTTCAGACTTTCCAGATTTGTTTTCCCAAATGGCCATAGTATGACATACCTTTCTCTGCCTAAGGTTTGCTAGTACATATTTTCTCTGCTGGTGGGTTGGTTAGAGTTAGGCATGCCCATTGACATTTGTTAGGTTTATATAAGAATATCAGGGTTATTTAAACAGGGGAATATTTTTTTTTTCGGGGGGGTCATGCCTGGTAGGCAAAAAATGAAGGCAATTGGGAAGTTCAGATGACAACTTTCTGCATGACAATGAGCCATGTTACCTTGTAAAGTGAGTCGATTTCCATTGCAATGTGCTTTTACTGTGCCTGCAACTCTTCAAGTGCCCTCGCAGTTATTGATCAAAATGTACTTCAAATGCTTGTCTCAGAGTTTTTTTCCAGGCGAGTCTCAGTACACTGTCGCCTTGAACCTTTTTGCCACTTCCCATCGTAATCCTGCTTACCCAAGTCAACTGCCTCGGGGCAAGGAACATCAGGAGTCCTGGATAACAGGGCTCTCCGCTCATTAAAGACCTGGCAAACCCTCCGCCCCTCCTCCCCCCCATGCCCTCCAGAGAGTCAGGGTCTCTGATAGAGAGAGCATGAAAGCTGCGACTTGGTGATATGCGTCTTCTTCTGTAAAGTCTTGATCTTTTTTCTCACATCTTGTTGATCAAACCCTTTATTACAAAATGTTTTTTATCCCTCCTCAAACACCTTTGTTTGAGGAGGGATAAAAACATGATGCACGGCAATATGCTGAGAGTCAAACGACCTCATTGAGTTAACATACAGCGTCTGAGGGAAGGAGAGGAGCAGCAGTAACTGTGCATTAATATGCAGACTGGTCTATAGATAGCTTCACTGGGTGATAATGAGAGCTGTGATTCATGTGCAGACTTTCAGCAGCTCGGTCTGGCTTCGTAATTACAAAGGAACACCTGACTGCAGTCATTTGTGAAGGGAACAAAACAAAACTGCAGCACGAAGGGAAGCTCCCTGTGTGAGTGCTGCATGAGTTATGCAAGGAACTTTTCTTAGAACAACTTTAAATAAATAACATTATTTGGCATGCATTCACTTTTTCTACTATGAATGTTAAAACGTTTAATCAGGGGAGTTGCTGATATTACACCTAATACGTTATGAGAAAACATTTGTGAATAACTACATACTAGCCTATACACAGACCGCCTAAGGGTAAACAGAACACATACAGTAAATAATAGGTGGTTACGTTCACCCGAGAAACTTTTGCAATCTTTCTTTTAATCCCCATGACAGCTACTGTTTCCACAAACGTAGCGACGGGTCAGTGAATTCGACAAATATACTGTTCATCCTACCTGTGATTGGAATTTAAATTTCAAGTTTCTACTGTGGGGGGGTGTTTGAAGCCAAATGCAGCACACAGAAAACCAGGAAAAGTTTGTGATAGTGCTTACTGTCAAGTCTCAGAAGGTACAGGGCAGAGCAGGTAATTAACAAGGGTAATAAGTCCAGGCAGACAAACCAGCAGGGGACAGGCAAAAGATATTTCAAAACCCAAAAGCAGACACAGGCTGACAGGAACCAGGAAGCAAAGCAAGATCTCAAGGAGGAGGGCAGAAGGCTGGTGGGTTTACCGGTAATCAGACGAGGAGGGCAGGTTGGAAACGTGAAATCAGTCCGGAGCAAAATGCTGGAGAGTCTTGCATTGAAGGAGAACAACTGGCAGTGAGTGTGAGAGCAAGAGAGGCTTAAATACAGGCTTGATTGCAGATGAGATGCAGCTGGGAGCACAGGTGAGCTGATGAGTTGGGCGTGGCCGGACAGTTTGGGGATCGGGGGGAGTTGGAGGCGAGGTTTGTGGAAAAATACTGAGGTGCAGCAGGTAAGGAGAGGAAGCAGACTGTGGGTGTTTCTCAATGTCGAGGACGCTTCCTTGGTAGGACATGTCTTCCAAGTCACTTCCTTCAGAAGCAAGGCAAGAATCCTTCGCCTAGGAAAACGAAGAATGGTGGAAAAGGCTAACAGGTGTGCGTCATATAAGAGGCCCCGCCTTAAATGGAGCGCGATTTCCGCCAAAGATTTTAAAATTGGTCCGTGCGCAAAGCATTGTGGGGATTTTAAGACTGCGGTGGATACACATGTGCAGCCTCGAAATTTCCCACAACAAAGTACGCCGGCCTCGGTAGAATTCCAAGGACCCATTGGAACAGTCCTTCGGCGGGACTCGATGACGTAGCATCCTTGAAATAGTGGCTCTGGAGCATCCTTCCTTGACATTGAGAAACACACTGTGACAGCTAAACCACAAATCTAAAGGGGTCCACTTGAATATACATTTTGTATGAACAGATCTGAACCAGAAGCAAAAACATCTGAATTGTTAAGTAACATTCAGTTGTGAAGAGCAGAATGAAGCGTCTCCGCCAGTTCTTCTTTGTGACGCTAGATATTGAATCTTGGCTCTTTGCAGTAAGGATCGTCTTAAAAGTGAATGCTAATGAGCCAAGAGAGATTCTCATATGTTTGTCAATAGCTTTCTTTTTTTTTCGATAGACATTTCCTGAGAGCCACTATGGCCTATTTGTTGTCAAAAGCATTACATTTTTTATACGATGTTGTTGGCAGATAAACACAGATATATTGTAATGTATACTGTAGTATGTAGGAGGAAAAGAAATGGCAGTAGAATAAATATAAATCAGAATATGAACCATATTCAAATATTTTACACTTCAGAATGAACCATGTGGCAGTACAACCCGAAAACTGATATAATTAGCTTTATCAGGGGAATGAATCATAAACTATTGCTGTATTGTAAATGGATTAATGTATCCTTATCTAGCTAATGCAGCCTGGATGTCCGTATCGCATAAGACAGACAAATATTAGATTTGAAAGTTAAAGAAAAACTCAAACTATTCCCAGCTTCCCACTTAAACACATTATTCCCCTAATATTTTTAGAAAGACAATTTCCGCTCTGTGCAAGAGCATCACATGTATTATGCAACATGCCGTGCCTATCACCTTTTATCTTTGGAGCCAATTTGATTATCCTTTCATTTTCATCTATTTCCAGGATATCCAATTTTTTCCATGTCAAAATGTTAAATGTTCTTCATAAGCAGAACATTCTCATCAAAGGACCTCATATCTCTTCTTTTATCGGTGTTGGGTGTGAATGTTGGGTCATGGTGTTACCAGCGTATGTGAAATGATTACCGACAGCAACATACTGACGCCGTTAGATGAGACGTGTGAGATTGGCATGAGCCTAAGAGAAAAGCATCTGGAAATGCCTAAAAATTCATCTACTGTGACATGTCTCCATTTTTTAATGTTCAAAAAGCTCTTTATTTTTCTCATACTGCCTGTGCTGTAGCACTTCTTTTCACCCTCTGTCTGAAACCAGAGCCCAGTCTGCTCTGATTGGTTAGCTGGCCGGATTGGTCAATCGCTTAGAGATATACCGCCCAATGGATTTTTTAACTTGTATTGTCATTACATAGTACAGGTACTAGTAACGAAACGGTTTCTTTGCATTTGACACATCCTAGTGTTAGGAGCAGTGGGCTGCCATTATTATGTACGGCGCCCGGGGAGCAGTGTAGGGAACGGTGCCTTGCTCAGGGACACCTCAGTAGCACTTGGTCTTGCAGGGACTTGAACTGGTGACTTTCCAGTTGCCAAGCCAAGTCCCTATGACTTCGCCACCACCGCCCTCGCATGCACACATACCTATAACACAATACAGGAAAGGGAAAGCGGGCCTCTTTAATTAATTAAATTAATTGAAACAGGCCATTGTGTCAGATGATAAAATATCATGACATCATTTTCTTTCATTTCTTCTGCATTGAGCTACAAGTTAACCCTGAACATCATTAATGGGGTTTGTGCTTCTTCCACATTATACTGTATGATTCTATGTCTGCTACTAACTGTTAAAGTCTATGTGAGTGAGTCAAGACGGAGGCTACTGGGCTAGGAACACAAAGCCATTTGACAGGTTGATTTATACGTCCTTTAAACCTTAAACCACCGTAAGCTTTTTATATTGAAATGTCGAGTATCCACTCCACACAGCGAGGACTGTGACGGCAGCACAAGAGGCTGAACGATGCTCTGAAGGCAAACACTTTGTCTCTTACATTCAGAACGACGTGTGCAGCTTTGTGTGTAACGTTGAAATTCAAAGATAGTGCTGTGTGTGTGTGTGTGTGTGTGTGTGTGTGTGTGTGTGTGTGTGTGTGTGTGTGTGCGTGCGTGCGTGCGTGTGTGTGTGTGTGCGTGTGTGCGTGTGTGCGTGCCTTGAGGGTAACAGCTGACTGCTTTGTCCTGATCCTCCCACAGAAGTTGCAGTGTGCATGGCAGATGTGCCAGTCTGACAGAAAGGAATATTAATACAGACAGCAGAAGTTTTACCAAAGGGAAGTTGTGACAGTTTTTTATATTTCTGAGTCTGCACTTAGAGGTTGCATTACATCTCATGCTTCTGGGCTTAAACTAAGATGAATCACTATTGCACTTCATCTTTTCTGACGGACGTCCCTGGATCTGACGTGGCAGGACATCACACACACTGCACACACACACACACACACACACACACACACACACACACACACACACACACACACACACACACACACACACACACACACACACACTCCTCTCTGCTGCTAAGTTGATTCGACATTTGGAAACATTTCAAACCACAGCCTCCACTCTCTCATATTTCTTTTTTTAGCACTACTAAATATAAACGTCTTGCTCTGTTAAAACAATCCATCAAAATGTGCGGGAAATGAATACATTTAACGTTTTTTTAAAACACTGTAGGCTAAATTGGAAACCTTTCTGTTTGTATAATAGAAGCTAATGATGCAGTAAAGATAATGTTAAGAGAACAGAAGAGCCATTCATTATCTTAATGAAAACAGTTATGATACTCGATTCTGATTGGTCAATTTGGACCTTCCAGAGTTTGTACACTTTCACTAATAGACTGTCTCTAAGGAGAACAGAGCGTTGCTAAGGAGGATCAAGGGAGACTATTTGCAGTCATTTGAATCCGCAGAAAGAAGACCGGTCAATATAACTTCAACTGTGGGCAACAAACATAGTTTTGTCCATCAGGAATCACCACAGAATGCTTTTTGAATATCCTTTTTTATATTTGTGGAGAGCACGAAACTTTAGATTCATGGTGGCTTAACTGTCCCCAGTAAAGAAAATAAAAACAGAAGGATAGAGGTTAAAAAGGCAGAGTACTGGACGTCGGAGAAAACACCAACAGGGTGATCAGCATCCTGCCGTGAAGCAAGTAGTGTCGGCAAATATGGACTTAATTCTTAGGGAATTATAATATATAATACTGCATTAATGCATGAAGCTGTTGATAGTAGCTCTCTTTTCTCTCCTCGCCCACACAAAAGCAGCCCAATGATTAAAGACTGCTGTTAACCCCTGCCAGATCTCTTCAATCCACCTGCCGCAGGGCAAGACTATAACCTCCAATACCCTTCCTTTTCTCCAGATGACAATGTGACTTCCTGCCTTTTTTGTCAATGTCACTTTAATGGCTTTTTTCCTATTCATCCGGCACGATTCTCCCTGCCATCCTTCACACACCTCATCTCCTGAAAAAGACACTGTCTATATTCATGTTCTGCAGAAGGTAGCGTGCTCTTCAAGNATTGAGTTAAAATAAATATTGTGGCTTTCCAAGTTAACATTTATTGATATGACTGCGATTAAATCAGCATATACTTCTGCCAGGGGATGCCACCCCTCAAAATCTCCTGCCACCCTCTTGCCACCCCATGAATATTTTTCTAGATCCGCCCCTGCCAAGGATGCTGGCTGATGAAGAAGATGAAGTAAGCTAGGTAGCCAATATAAGGCTTAGTCATCTTGCCAAATAGTGAGCCTGTGTTGATGAATGAAAACTGTTAGAACTGGTTTATAAATCGTTCTTAATGATAAATAAAGTGTTTACAACCTAATTAAAAACCTAATTATAAACCCTGTATGAATCCTTTATATGGGTAGTCTTATTGTAAAGTGGTACCGATTGGTCTTTAATTCCGCATTTAATGGACGCCTATCCCCTCATATTCTCTATATCCAAGCCTGTTTTTTAATTGGTTAAATGATGTTCCCTTTATTTATCTTACATGTAGTGCAACAACACGCATTTCAATATATTTCACACAGTTTTTAATTAAAATACAATTTAAAACTGACATGTTGATGCAAGAAAACAAGAAAAACTGTTGTTTTTACAAAATGCATGACCTACTTGTACTTGTATCTAACAATGGCATAACAAGTTCATCAACAAGTCAACAGACACAGGCGTCATCTAAATACTTTTAACTTGTGGTTAACTGCACCTCTAACCAAACTTTCCAACCTTGCAAACAGTCCCCTGAGTCAACTCCAGACTGCAAAGTTCCTGTGCAAAAACATAAATGACTTGTATGTAAATGTGAAATACATGATACATCTAACAAGAAGTATACACACAACTTTAAAACATGAAGAATGCATCATCTTTAGGGTTCTTTCACTCAAGCAAAGAAATGTTTTTAATTTGTCAGCATTTTGACTTGAAGGCAATCGTATTGCGATCAACAAAAACAGCTGCAACAGATAAATATCTAACTGTTTGTTAGGACACTAAGTCAGGAAGTTGATAGTGCGGTCCCTGCATCAAATGCAGACTAACTAACAAACCCATTCTATTATTTGTGGCCTGTAAACAAAATGCTTTTGAGCAGGATGTTAGCGTTGTTATACCATTCTGTTGGGAAAAGTGCTGAATTTTTTTTTTGTGAAACGTTCACGGAGATGCCACTTCCTCTGACCCTGGGGTGTCTTTTTCTCTCGCACAAAGAGGAAGGAAATGAACACCCTTCATATACCTCTGAAAGCACAATATGTACATTTTAGCACACTGTACCACAATGAAATCATATATCATGCGATATTAAGCTTTACTCTTTATCTTTCAATGGAGAGAGGTTTAGATTCTTCTCAGTTCCCCATGTCATTGTCTGTGTGTGCAGAAACATGTGGTGTACACTTAAAGCTCAAATCAGGTTACACTGAGCAATTTCAAATGATCGTTTTCATCTAGTCTGACAACAAGTCTGAGCTACATGATGTATGGTTTCCTTAGACCTCTTTAAAGTGAGACAAACTCCTTCTATGTGTGTTGTGTCCCCCTACTTGACTTTGGTATACATCTTTCAACTAGCACTGACATTCAGAACGCATTTGCGGATGTGAAACAGTTTTTCTGTTGTGCTTTCAACATTACACAATGCTAATGTTACTGCTTATGGCGCACCGATGTTGAAACACAAAAGTAGCTCTGATTGCATCTTGAGTCTTGACACTCAAAAGCAGCAGCTAAGTGATGTTACTGATAAAAAAACGCATATTTAAGACATTTGCCTTATATTATCAGTTGAATAGCTTTAAAAACCATTTAATTACTAATTGTACATTTGTCACGCTTTATATTGACTGACAATGACAACTGCAAATCCCTAGGTCAGATCAAAAATAGGAAAATCATGTTATTAATAGTATGCAAACAAACAAAATAAAAAGAAGGCCAAGTTATAAAGAGCTTTCCTTATTCCCATTAAAGAATTGGAATGAATCCTTTGCACGGTTATGACTGTTTATGAAAGGTCTTTTGTCATATATTTAACCTCATGGTCGTGTTTGTTTAGTAGCAGTTACCTTACCCCTAAAACAAAAGAGCCAACCAGGTATTCCAGTCTGGTTTACACATGATGTGGCTTGGCAATACAACATGTACAGTGGGGCAAAAAAGTATTTAGTCAGCCTGAGAGAGGCCTGTAATTTTCATCCTAGGTATACCTCAACTATGAGAGACAGAATGAGAAAAGAAAATCCAGAAAATCACATTGTCTGATTTTTAAAGAATTTATTTACAAATTATGGTGGAAAATAAGTATTTGGTCACCTACAAACAAACAAGATGTCTGGCTCTCACAGACCTGTAACTTCTTCTTTAAGAGCCTCCTCTGTCCTCCACTTGTTAACTGTATTAATGGCACCTGTTTGAACTCGTTATCAGTATAAAAGACACCTGTCCACAACCTCAAACAGTCACACTCCAAACTCCACTATGGCCAAGACCAAAGAGCTGTCAAAGGACACCAGGAACAAAATTGTAGACCTGCACCAGGCTGGGAAGACTGAATCTGCAATAGGTAAGCAGCTTGATGTGAAGAAATCAACTGTGGGAGCAATTATTAGAAAATGGAAGACATACAAGACCACTGATAATCTCCCTCGATCTGGGGCTCCACGCAAGATCTCACCCCGTGGGGTCAAAATGATCACAAGAACGGTGAGCAAAAATCCCAGAACCACACGGGGGGACCTAGTCAATGACCTGCAGAGAGCTGGGACCAAAGTAACAAAGGCTACCATCAGTAACACACTACGCCGCCAGGGACTCAAATCCTGCAGTGCCAGCGTGTCCCGTCCCTCTTAAGCCAGTACATGTCCAGGCCCGTCTGAAGTTTCGCTAGAGAGCATTTAGAAGATGATCCAGAAAGAGGATTGGGAGAATGTCATATGTCAGAGGAAACAAAATAGAACTTTTTGGTAAAAACTCAACTAGACGTGTTTGGAGGAGAAAGAATGCTGAGGTTGTCATCCAAAGAACCACCATACTAACGTGACCAAACATGGGGGTGGAAACATCATGCTTTGGGGCTGTTTTTCTGCAAAGGGACAGGACTACTGATCCGTGGTAAGGAAAGAATGATTGTGGCATGTATCGCGTGAAGATCCCTGAGTGACAACCTCCTTCCAGGTCAGCAAGGGCATTGAAGATGAAACGTGGCTGGGTCCTTCAGCATGACAATGATCCCAAAACACGCCGGGCAACGAAGGAGTGCTTCGTAAGAGGGCATTTCAAGGTCTGGAGTGGCCAGCAGTCTCCAGATTCAACCCAATAGAAAATCTTTGGAGGAGGATGTTGAAAGTTCTGTGTTGCCCAAGCGACAGCCCCCAAAACATCACTGCTGCTAGCAGGAGATTCTGCATGGAGGAATGGGCCCAAAATACCAGCAACAGTGATTGTGAAAACCTTGTGAACGACTTACAGAAAACGTTTGACCTCTGTCATTGCCACAAGGGTAATATAACAAAGTATTGAGATGAACTTTTGTTATTGACCAAATACTTATTTTCCATCATAATTTGCAAATAAATTCTTTAAAAATCAGACATGTGATTATTCTGGTTTTTTTTTTCTCCATTTTGTCTCTCATGAGTTTGAGTTACACGATGAAGTTACAGCCCTCCTCTCATGCTTCTTAAAGTGGGGAACTTGCACAATTGGTGGCTGACTAAATACTTTTTTTTTACGCCATGCTGGCAGCTGAACAAAAATCTGTAAAACACCAAGGGTGCAAAACATATCGATTATGCAATCAAGAAAGAGAAGGATCTAGCTCGAGGGATGGTATATGTGGCCGCACCTGAATGATGAGTGGAGTAGTCCTTGCAAGTTATGCTTAATGAGGATTGGCCTTCAGAAAAAGGAAAACCCTTTTAGTGGCAACACAAAACTAATGCAGATGGATTTACCAGAGCGGAACACTGCACCTGTAGTTTTATTCAGATTTAGTTGACCCGTTCCCCCTNCAGCCAGCATCCTTGGTGTCTGTTGCTCACCGAGTTGATTCTCGCTAAGTCATCAACACAGGCTCACTATTTGGCAAGATGACTAAGCCTTATATTGGCTACTTAGCGAGAATCAACTCGGTGAGCAACAGACACCAAGGATGCTGGCTGATGAAGAAGGCGAAGTAAGCTAAGTAGCCAATATAAGGCTTAGCAGTACAGATAAATGTGGGCTCACTATTTGGCAAGCAACCGGTCACAGTCGCCCTGTTTATCTCATGTCTTATAAAAGCTTATTAATGATTTATAAAGTGTTCACAACCTAATTAATAAATGAATTACAAACTTTTCATAAACCCTTTATAAGGGTAGTCTTATTGTAAAGTGGTACCCTTAAATGTATTTTATTTTATTTTGTAAAGGGTTGCCGTGTGCTGAAAGGTGCTATATAAATAAACTTGCCTTGCCTAAACACTGATAGGAACAGCAGAAGAAGACAGACAGGAACACTAACAGCAACATGGTATGGGCTCTGGCAGTGTTTAAAGACTGTTTGAAGGAACAGAAAATATGAACAGACTTGGACAGTTACAGAAAACCTCTATTAGTACTGCCATCATTTTATCTTACAATGCTGTTGCCGTAGTTTGGGCCATTGGTGCGAAGTGAAAGGGATTGGATTATTCAGTATGTAGCAGTGTGATAAGGAGGATAATGTTATTCCTTATCTATTCGTGTAAACATGTATCAACTGTGACTCAGAGAATAACGTTTCTGTGTCGACTATTTCACAGAAGGCTTCTCCGTGAACAACATCGATGAATTAACAAAAGCCTGAGACCATGTGTGCATTTAAATTGGCGTATACATGACACATCTAATTTTCATATCCACATATCTATTCACACGCTTGAGTGTGTACTTATAATAGAGGAGGATGGCTGCTATACAAAGAAGAACTTGCAGCTATTCAGTTCAAAATTCAAAGGGAGTACGGTGTGCAATTATCTTCTCTGTCTGTCTGATGAATGTTTTTTTGCTGAAAGAAAGTGGAGTGATTGGTGCTTCTACATTCCAGAGAGGTTTATAGCCGTTTGGGCGAGTCGGGAGATTTTGCTCTTCAGCAAAAACCAAAACCAAACCCACCTTTGCGGTACTTTTTATAAATATTTCAACTAGTGAACTTTGGGGAGTTTTGTACCCATTTTGTTACAAATCTGCTCCATGTAAACTCACTGGCCGTTTTTCAATGTCGAGTAAACCTGCTGCAGAGCCACTATTTCAAGTATACTACGTCGTCAAGTGGCGCCGAAGGACTGTTTAAATGCATGTTAAAAAGCCTGTGACACGAGTTTCCCCCCATCATCCAAACCCATCATTTTGAGTAAATATTGTCCCCTTGAAAACCGTTACTGAACTGATTTTGGATATTTGTATTTTGATAACCATTAATCTGCCCTTCAATGTTGACCATATTCTGGATCTTCTCGGGGATTCTTCAAGTCCCGCCAAATTATGTGTGACGTCATTGCGGGCACAGCGCTCCAGCTGCACCGTTCAGGATCCCAGCATCTGCATGTAAACGCACGATGGCGCACACAGCAGCAAGCTCAGACAGCGATGACAGTTTAATTTTGAACGTGTCTGAGAGCTCATATGAGGCTGAAGGATCGGTTTATTTTGTATCTGTTAGAAGTTTAGGAATTAGGTGCGTCAATATGGGCGATCATACGGTCATGTAGCCAGTGGTGGACTCTCGACCGGCCCACTTCGGTACCGCTAGTAAATTGTCAACGGGGGGAGTGGGGGATGTGCTAGTGACTTATCCGACCGGCCCACTTCGTTACCGGCCCATCGGGATTCGTCCCGATGGCCAGTCCGCCACTGCACCCTGCCCAGCCCACGTAAACTGTCAACGGGGGGAGCCTCGCTGCGGTGTCCCGATCGGAGTGGGAATAATAATAATAATAATAATCTGTGCATTTTATCCATTAATTTCCCCACATTGTGGTAAAAAAAAACACACGTTTAATCCATGTTGGTGTACTACT